>NC_134405.1:48358522-48658522 GCF_038048845.1 Mixophyes fleayi
AGAATGAAGGTGAGAAAAAAATGAAGGAACACCCAAGTGTAATATAATCCTCCAGATTACATAAACATTAATAAACTAGTATATCAAGTTAAATTTAAAAAATCCTTATTCATCTCTAATTAGAGATAGTGGGGGCTGTCCAGTCATTGTGCATAATGAAAGTGATTTTATATTTGACCCTAGAAAAGTACAGGGACATTTTTTAACTCGTATTGGCTAGGTGTAACCGATAAATATAAATAATCCCGATAAATATAAATGATCCTGAGGTTTTTTGTGCAGAGCGCACTATACAAAGGGGATACTAGTATCTCTTTGATAGGACCAATCTGGACCAAAAAGCCCCTGAATATAAAATGCCTCCAAGCATCCTCAGAATCAGAACACAGATCAAGTAGAAGTATCATCATCATCATCATCTATTTATATAGCGCCACTAATTCCGCAGCGCTGTACAGAGAACTCACTCACATCAGTAAAGCCCCATTGGGGCTTACAGTCTAAATTCCCTAAGAAACAAACAGACTAGGGACAAATTTTTAGCAGCCAATTAATCTACCAGTATATGTTTGGAGTGTGGGAGGAAACCGGAGCACCCAGTGGAAACCCACGCAAACACAGGGAGAACATACAAACTCCACAAAGATAAGGCCATGGTCGGGAATTGAACTCATGACCCCAGTGCTGTGAGGCAGAAGTGCTAACCATTAAACCAGGGATAGAGTAGATCCATTGTAGGTGATTTAATGAGGTCTTCATGAGCAGAATATTGTAGCTTCCCTTAAAAGGCTATACAACAATGGTGCCATTTCTCATTGGGCGTTTCACAACACATGTTCCTTTCCCAGTAGAACATATATGTGGGCTATGTGTTGAGGATACAGCTTGGGGGAATCACTCCCCTGCTTAGTGAAAAGCCTGCATATTATTTAAAAATGTCCCATGAATAGTATCCAGGTGAGCTAAATATAAAGGAACACTGAATATCTGTAATAACAGAGAACGGTAAGGAGGTGAAGGTGCATATTGTTGTGGATGACATGAGCCAGGTATATTGCTTGGTTATAAATTTTCTGTATATAACCTAATCACATTGTTACTTACCACCACCAAAATTCCACGTGTGACTGCCAGAGGGGAAAATCATAATTAGATACAATATTAAGCAGGGCTGGGGGTTGGGACATGAGCTATTATTTAAGAAAACTACATACACAATGGATATTGAGCACTTTACATGGGTGAACAAATAGACAAATAGACAGGTCCCCTATGGCGCAAACAATTGGGAGGAGTATGGTGAACACTCCCTAATGATGGATAGGTAAACAACCTGGTGGATTGGTGGTATCAACCCTTTAGATAATACATAATATAAGTCAATGTAGTATCCCCTTGGCGCACAGTAAGTGCCTTTATTTCTTCAATGGGTTGACATATACAATACTCAATCACTAATAGAGAAGGTTGCAACCTATTAACACAGACAGTGATATGTGCATATGAATACGGCATAAAATATCATAAAATGCAGGTACCATAGGATTAGCCCTAAACCTTTTTGATACACAGATGCAAATCAGATCAGAGACCCGTAAAGGTATTGCTGGTGAGGGTACAGGACTCCTAAACACCATACGAATCACAAGACTAAAGCTAGCACTTAGGAAAAAACGATGCAGCTCCAAGCAGAGTCTATAATTAATCCAGTGCTATAGTAATAATGGACAGTAACAATAAAGTCTCAGAGTGATGTTGTAGTCCAAACCATATATAATATGTTCCAGAGAATGGGAGCTCACACATGCAGTGGGGCCACGGTCCCGTGGTATCTGTAGGTAGCCGGTAAAGTCCACTGTGAGAATGGGTGAAAATAAAAGTCCAAAGATCCAGCCAGTGGGTCCGGACGTAATGCGCTTTCACTTACCCTGTCCAGGGTTTGTATTCTCCTCCCAATTATTGTCTCCGGCTATGGCAGGAATCTTGAGTGTGTTCCGCGGTCGCGGCTGGGTTTGTTCTGCGCATGCGGCGATATATAGGAAAAAGGTCTTTAATAAGTTCTATTGTCCAGAACCCGTGTTGTTATGAGGACCAGAGTCCAACCAACGCGTTTCACCAAATAGGCTTCTTCAGGGATAGTGTTGCATGTCCATAGTTCCCTGGTGGGTTTTATAAGGGGCGCCCTTCTTAGTGATAGGCGGACTTATTCTGCTCTCTATTGGTCCACATCGCTGTGTGACATAATAAGTCATCCAATAGTCTGGGCGAATGTCTTAATAGGTGGGATAGAAGTTTTCAATAGGTCAGTGAAGTGATTGGCATTCATAGTGTCAAATCATATAGTGGATGTCAAATGGATATGTAAATCCACAACATAACATAACATGAGAAGGAGCTTCTAATGCCCATCAAATTTGAATGTCCGATATTTGTGAAAACAGGTAGCCACAATTGTATGTGTCATCCTTTTTGAATATATAAACAATAATAATAAATCTCCCTCACGGGGGGATAACAAAGTTTACTAATGGTAATGTAAATATGTCTATATACGGGAGATTGACACCGAAATACGTGTTATCCTCTTCAGATACATAATGAAACTTCCTGGGGGATAATAAGATTTGCACATGGTGATGTATATATACATGTTTGTCCACAACAAGAGGACAACAAGGAGTAGGTACATATTGATAAATGCTAATGATAATGATGAATAAATAAAGGTGAGTATAGGATAACTTCTCTGAAATATATGACTGGTCATAGGAACTGACCCAGCTCGAAGTCAATATTTAAGCCCTGAGGTGTTAGGGATCTCATACAGTAGATCCATTCTGACTCCTTCTGAGAAATGGCCTTGATATAGTCCCCACCCCTCCATGGTTTGACAATTTTCCTGATTCCCATGAATTGCAGCTGGGAAGGATCTTTTGGAATGTTGTGCAGCAAAGTGTGCTGAAACACTGTGGGTTTCTAGATCCTTTTTGATGTTCCTATGGTGTTTGGAAATCCTGACGCTAAGCTTCCTAATCGTCCTTCCGATATAGTGTCACAGGTAAGTCTGCTGTCAAATTTAAATTGTTCTCCGGCAACATTAGACTGGAATGCTACAATGGGTTTGGTGCTAGAGACACAGCTAGTTTTACATGCCAAGCACCGATGACAGTGGTAGAAGCCCTTCTCTGTTTTCTTTAGCCATGTCCCTCCAGGGGGGGCTTTCTTTGGGGAAATATTGCTGCTGACAAGTTGTCTTCTCAAATTGTTAGCTTTCGTATTGATAAATTTAGGGGCTTCTGGAAGGATATCTTTCAATACCGTATCCCCCCGAAGTACTTTCCAATGTTTTTTCACAATCTGTTCAATCTTTTTGTAGTCAGAGCTAAACTTGGTGATGAAGGGTAAGGACAAAGGTTCAGGTTCTTTTTTATTATTGGCAGCAAGGAGGTGTTCCTTATCAGTGTGTTCAACGAGTTCATAGGCTTGTTCAACTAGTTGGGGTTTGTAATGTCTCTCAAGAAAACGATCTTTGAGGACATTGGCCTGTAAAGCAAATTGTTCTGGTTTTGAGCAGTTTCTCCGAATTCTAGTAAATTGACCCTTAGGGATATTGCGTATCCAGTTGTTATGGTGATTGCTGTTGAAGGGGATGAAGGAGTTCGAATCAACTTCCTTAAAAAAGGTTTTGGTCTCAATATGTCCATTCTCAATATATATTTCAAGATCGAGAAACTGGACTCGGTCTCTGCTAGTGTGTGCAGTAAAGCGTAGATTGAGGGCATTAAGATTGATGTATCCTAAAAACAAACTGTGGAACACACTCAAGATTCCTGCCATAGCCGGAGACAATAATTGGGAGGAGAATACAAACCCTGGACAGGGTAAGTGAAAGCGCATTATGTCCGGACCCACTGGCTGGATCTTTGGACTTTTATTTTCACCCATTCTCACAGTGGACTTTAACGGCTACCTACAGATACCACGGGACCGTGGCCCCACTGCATGTGTGAGCTCCCATTCTCTGGAACATATTATATATGGTTTGGACCTGATTTGTTTGGACTACAACATCACTCTGAGACTTTATTGTTACTGTCCATTATTTCTATAGTACTGGATTAATTATAGACTCTGTATGGAGCTGCATCGTTTTTTCCTAAGTGCTAGCTTTGGTCTTATGATTCATATGGTGTTTAGGAGTCCTGTACCCTCACCAGCAATACCTTTACGGGTCTCTGATCTGATTTGCATCTGTGTATCAAAAAGGTTTAAGGCTAATCCTATGGTACCTGCATTTTATGATATTTTATGCTATATTCATATGCACATATCACTGTCTGTGTTAATAGGTTGCAACCTTCTCTATTAGTGATTGAGTATTGTAAATGTCAACCCATTGAAGAAATAAAGGCACTTACTGTGCGTCAAGGGGATACTACATTGACTTATATTATGTATTATCTAAAGGGTTGATAAGACCAATCCACCAGGTTGTTTACCTACCCATCATTAAGGAGTGTTCACCATACTCCTCCCGATTGTCTGCGCCATAGGGGACCTGTCTATTTTGTCTATTTGTTTACTTATGTTTAGGGTTGGGACTACCCTTATTTGTCCTCCAGGCAGCAATTGATCTACATTTGGGAGCGCGGTAGCCCACCCCCCCTATTTTCCACTTAACATGGGTGGGTCGCAAATATATCTTATCTTGTTGGAAAATGCAGTTAGAAGATGACTACCATGTGTCCTTGTATGTGGCCATAATCTAACAGCACAGGCCCCAGTAAAGATGGAAGTGATCTGACTGCCTGGCTGTAGACTTATGTTGGGTCAAATTGGAAGCGATTCTAATGCTCTGCTCTTGGGTTGAGAAGCAGAATTGGTGTTGTGTGATAACTTTAAAAACTAGTAGGCTAGTGTATACCTCTCAACATTTAGACAAAATAAGCCACATTCCATTTCACTCAAGCTCCGCCCAAAAATGACCCATTGGGGGCTCCACCCACTTTTCTGCTAAGCCACACCCCTTTGCTGTGTGGGAATAGAGAAGTCCTGCCAAAATTGGGACAGTTGGGAGTTATTATAGAGTAGGTAAGTGGTGATGTAATGTTTTACACAGGAGTTAAATGGTTAAAACAGAAATTTACTAAAGAGTAATCAAAGTGTTCACACGATCTTCAACTACCTGATCGAGAAGCATCACAGAGATCATAGTTTTATAAGTACTGGGCAGAGGTTAGCAGACTGAGACATTGTAAACCTACCGGTTCAGCATCACATGGTGGATTTTCTTCAGAAGATTTGCACTTCACTGGAAAGAGAAAATATCAAAAGTCATCTACAGATTGATAATGTGAAAAGTGAGTCTGCATGTGCTGTCATCAGTAATCAAATGAGCATATACGAAAGCATTAGTGTATGCAAGACTGGTTTAGAGTAGAAGTGTCAGGAATTCTATCAGTTGTCCCTAAAAAACAGTATATGTCGGGCTCTGAAATGAACTCAAGATATTTTGCTGCTATCCTACATGTAGTAATTGCTCTAACATTCATAGAAATATCCACAGCTCATCATGATGATATTATTTTCATTATTTATTTAATTAACACTCAACTATAACATAACTAAATATTTCTAATTCTTTCCCTTCGACACCCCTTCTGCATCATCCACCTCCATTCTTGTCCCATAAACAGAATATATACAGCTTTCACACCACCATCCTACCACACTCGTTCACTTTTACATCTTCTTTCCTAAACACACACACACATTCCTTACATCTCACAAACCTTCCATAACACATATCATCACCAGCTATTATATACTTCCACCAGGGGCGGATTGGGAACTTAAATTGGCCCTGGAAAAAATAATTGAAGTGGCCTCGTGTGGGCGGGACCAAATCAAATGTAGGTGGGGCCAACCCAAATGTAGGCGGGGTTTAGAAGTACTGATATTTGGCTGTAGTAACATTTAAGAAAACCTGCATGCGATGACTTAATACACAGGGAGTCATCTCTAAAGGAATGCAGGGAAAAAGCTGCCAGTCCTGAGCTATAAAAATACATGAATCCTTTTGCATGATATGCGACTGGTTTATACCTCTGTCTCCAACTTTTTTAGTTGCTTATTAACACATCCATCCAATATTCCCTTCATAGAAACATATCTGATTTTAGTTAATACGTTTAACTATTATGAAACTTGTTGGCACAAAAGCATTTGATCAGGCTGCCAGAGCAGCATATGAGGACCTCACTGTTGCATCTTTCCCTGATGTCCTGAGATGCAAACTACCAGTCAAATCTCTCTCTAAGTGTGTGTGTGTATCTCTGTGTGTGTGTGTGTGTGTCTGTGTGTTCCAAAACATGCATTTCAAATTATCCTTATAATAAATGGCTTTCCAGGTGCGATCATCACAAAGCTGAAATTCTTGCCATAATGCAACAAAACACTTATTTTGCAACAATTGTGTATGAGCCCTAATGTGCCCAGTGATTGGGGGTGGTTTGCAATAACAGTGCAGGGAGGGTTGGAAGACAATGGCATAAGTGAAGGAGAGAGCTATTCCAAGGGTTTGCTGGTGATACAGTAAGTGCAAAGGAGCAGGATTAATAATATTGTCAGTGTAATGGGGGCTGGCCATATGTTCAACAAAGTGACCTGAGAATGGGATCAGTGCAAGGTAGAAGGCAGGCAATGGGATCAATATAGGAACCACTAAAGTATCACCAGAGCTGGATTAAAGCTCCGGGGGGGGGGGGGGGGGGCTGAGGCACTTAAGACAGGGTGGTTGTCATTTTAGACATAGACACAGACAAAACTGTGCACTACTGTTAGGTGCACGTAGCTCTGCCTTCACTAGCAGTACAGTGTGAAGCGAGACACACCTTCCAACTGTCCTTGTTGTCGGACCAAACCTGACCAAGCTTGACAGTCACCAGATTCCGGACAGTTGACAGACTCTCCTGTTCTTGTCACTTTCACCACCTGTGGCTTCTGGTGTCTTTAGCTCAGTTGCTGCTTGTCTGGATCCTGGAATGTTGGAGGCCCTTTTTGGAAAACAAAATGGGTACATGACATTTAGAAAACTCCAAACAGCCCTGGCATTAAAATAATAGTATTCCCATTTAAAAAATAAACCTATCTCCCTCCCTCCAAACAGCCCTAGCAATAAATTAATAGCATTAACGCTTAACAAATATAGCCATTTCCCACAACAATCCACATTCAATATATAGCCCTCCTCCCCAAACTCAGCCCCACATTCAATTAATAGCCCAAAACCACCCCAGCATTAAATTAAAGGTCTTGTCACCTCACCGTAAATTAATAGAGCCCACTATTAAACAGCTCCACCATCAACCAACAAATAAATGAATAGCACTGACCATTAAATAATTAGCTCAGACCCACAGTCCACCTTTAAATTAATAGCCTACCTCCCACCCAAATTACAGTACAGACCCCCCCAGGCAATAAATTCATAGCATTTATGTTAAATATACCTATTTCCTGCAACCATCACTGCCATTAAATAATTCATATTCATATTTACATTCACCCCAAAAAATCCCCACATTCAAATTATAGCCCCCATACCACCCAAGGATTAAGTTAAAGGTCCCTTCACCCCATCCTAAATTAACATCCCCACTATTAAATTAAATTGCCCCACCATCACCCCCAAAAATAAAATAACACTCCCTAAATAATTAGCCCCAACCTACACTACATCATTAAATTAATTGTCTACCTCACACCCACATTATATTAAGACCCCCCCCCCACTCACTTCCCTCACACATTATAGTAAAATAGCAGCCCCCCTTTCTGTCACATAGTATAACAGTATAGCAGCCCCTTCTCTCACATATAATAGTAGAGAAGCCCCCCATAGTATAAGAGCACCCCACATAGTAAAATAGCATCGCAGCCCCCCACATAGTAAAATAGTATAACAGCCCCTCACATAGCAAAATAGTATAACAGCCCCTCACATAGCAAAATAATAGTATAACAGCCCCCACACAACAAAATAATAGTGTAACAGCCCCCACATAGCAAAATAATAGTGTAACAGCCCCCACATAGCAAAAGAATAGTATAACAGCCCCCCACATAGTAAAATAATAATGTAACAGCCCCCACATAGCAAAAGAATAGTATAACAGCCCCCCACATAGTAAAATAATAGTGTAACAGCCCCCACATAACAAAAGAATAGTATAACAGCCCCCCACATAGTAAAATAATAGTGTAACAGCCCCCACATAACATAAGAATAGTATAACAGCCCCCACATAACATAAGAATAGTATAACAGCCCCCCCTCACACTTACCTTGTTGGAGTCATGCTCTATTGAAGTCTTCTCTGCTGCATCGCGCGCGCACACATGGGACAGCACCTGTTACGTGGTGCTCGTCCCATGTGGCATTCTGCTTGAATGGGACTGGAGGAGGCCAAGTATGGGAGGAGGGGAGCACCATGATTCTTATTTTTAAAAGTTATTTTTTTTACTCGCGGCGGCGCCAGCCTCGTTCTATTTCCCCCCCCCTGTTGGAACCCCTGGTGTGGGGGGAGGAGACTGGACCGGATAGAACGAGGCCGGCGCCACTGGGAGGAGTAAAAAAAATAACTTATAAAAATAAGAATCAGGTGGCCTGCAGCGGCCTCAGGTGTCACTGGCCTCCCGGGAAAATTCCCGGTCAGGGCAATGACCAATCCGCCCCTAACTTCCACACTCCCCTAAACCAAACGGTCCTACTTCCCAAGATATAGGGATAGATTAATTAAACCTCTTTAAAAAAGAAAAGTGTTGCCCATAGCAATCAATCAGATTCTAGCTCTCATTTTCTAGAATGTACTAGATAAATGATAGCTAGAATCTGATTGGTTGCTATGGGCCACACCTCCACTTTTCCATTTTAAAATGTTTGATAAATCTACCCCATACAATTCACACCAGTCAATTCCTTACATAATGCACCCAAACACTGCTATGCTTTACATGGAAACTCACAAATAACAAGCAAATGCACAATAGTCTCTTTCCCATCACAACCAACTGTAGCGCATTGCGCCAACTAAATCTCTCCTCTTATGAACCTCTCTCACTGGTAATACTCCACGGATACTCATTTGTCATCTCTTCCATCCCTATTTTCTTCCTTTTTCCAGTCTCTTCCACTGTTCCTCAGCTTCTTTCGACCTTAACATTCCAATATTGCTTACATTCTCCATATCATGCAACATTACTTCCCAATTATCCTTAAACCCACTATTTGTACATCATTCAGATCATGCCTTGTAATAAAATTCTCTATCACACCATAATAATTCACAACGCCAAAAAGGCAGAGATTATCTCTTTTACACCAATCTACGCAAAATCCACCCAGCCATAGCTTTTTCCATACATGCTGCCTTACTCTGCTTTCCAATCAGCACTCAAGAATTGCACAATATATACAACAGCCAGAAACCCCTATCCTCCTTTAACTTTTTCCCACATCACAATCCCTCTTATTGTGCTATATTAAAAAATCTGTCTATACTAGTACCTAGTACCTAATACCATGGATTCCAGTTGTGAGATTGTCAAATTAGTTGGCAAGAAAAGGGTTAAGCTGTCTGTTGTGATTTGCATAGAGAATAGAGAGTAGTCAATGGGAGAGGCATAACTGTAATATAGAGAGTATATGCCAAGGTAAAATAAGTTAGAATTTTTACATATATAAAAACCATTTTGCATAGTTGCCAGATCTGCAGCTCTGTTTTATTTGCTGCCTGTATATCTGGTTGAACTTTACTCTTCAACTGAAGTTTTATTCATCTTCTCCAGACTGACCTATCTCTGTTACCTCTGCAAATTGGAAAATTGGTAACAAATCGAATTTTCACCAGTTTACTCATCACTCTCTTTAAGGGCTGGGCTGATTTGTTACTATGGTAGGGGAGCCCCATGCTGTGGGTACCTTGCTATAGTGTTACCAGCCAAGACTTGCATAACCTAGTGCTGATATTGGCAATATTGGGGGGTCCCATGCCCAGCCTTCCCCCAATGTTGCCAATGCCAACCTACGTTAGTAGCCCAAGGGCAGATTTAGTCGTTGTTTTTTTTTTTTTGGGGGGGGGGGGTATTCTATGTTTTAAGTGGAAACTGCATCCATCAATACACAAGGCTCTCAATGTTCATTAAACATCCATGCACCAGAGCAGATATAAGTAGTCTCCTTTGTAGTCTTTAATTTTATTTCCTTTTGTTTTCTATTCCTTTTATACTATACCTAAAGCGTTAAGCTTTAGGTATAGTCCAGTTTTAAGCTAATACTAATGGTGAGCCTTGACTGTTTAACCAGGAATGTATAAGATTCTAGACTATTCCTTGGTAAATAGCTGAGGTTTAACATTTCATCTAATACTTGTGTAAAATCCGGCAAATTTTAGGAATACCGGGGCTTATAGGGAGTTGAGCACATTTGCGGTCCAAACGCTCATGTAAAACGCGGGTTACAAAAAATTGCCCTCTTAGGTTGGTTATGCTGAGATGCATTTATCCTAACATACGTGCAACTCAGCATAGTGAGTTAGAAGGTGGATGCATCAAGGTACGTTTAATGCAGATCATATTCATTTTAAGTCTCCAGTGTCTCATGTCTCTCTTGTCCTTGTCTTGAAAACACCCTTTAGCTGCACTGTTTTTCTTAGTCTACATTATCACATTTATTTTTCTGTTTTTCTACATGTTTGGGGTAACAGGCAATGTGGAACACAAGTTTTTATTTATACCAGTACTCCTGACCTTGGCAAAAATGCAATTCAGTTGCTTAAAAATAATATGAAATAAATATAGCATACAAGCATACAACATTTTATAAAAATTTAGATTATTTTTTATAATATCCCTATTACTACTACTATTACTACTACTACTATTACTAATAATGATAATAATAATAATAATAATAATAATAATAATAATAATAATAATATATGGGCAAAAATGTATATAGCACTGAATTCCATTTATTACTGAGATTCAAGAAAATTATGCAAAATGAGTAAAATTTAAACATGCAGAAAAGCTATTGTGGCACCAGAATTATATCTTCTCCACGTGTGTAATGTTCAATACATTCACTACTATATTATGTAAAAAAAATGTGTATAAAAAAAATATCTTATAACGCTGCTAATACACTATATATATAACTTAACCTCAAATGTGAATTTGCATCATTGTACTCAAATATACCTAAAATCATTATTACAAAAATACATTAAATTCAAAAATATCATTAAAACTAAAAATATATTTAAAATCCAAAAGTTTTGCGTAATTGGGCTAATCTACTACCACCGCTGTCATACTGTGCAATCATGTTTATGCCATAAAACCTTAAATTAATATGATTTGCATGATGACATTCAGAAATGTGATGCTATATATAACATGAGGAACTTTTGAGTGTAAGGAACTAATAGCATTCATATACTACTTCTGTCCGGAGTCTATTTGTACGGCTGACATACGGGAGTGACAGGGCAGGCTAATATGTAAATGACATCAATAGATTACCCTTAATAGTAAAACTATTATGATTACTAAATTTGAAAAATGATCCAATGTTTTCTAAGCCATACTTACACGTACTGCATTTTGGGCAAAAGTACCATGTGCTATTTTTACAACCACTAACCCTATCCAGTACAGAAGGGGCTAGTTTATTTTTGATGTTAATGGTCTTGGAGCAAAGAAACTGAACTAGAACAAAACCAGTGTGGCTACCATTGGGTCCATTTTGAGGATGCTAATTTCGCATCTCTAGACTAGTTTTATTAGTTTCATCACTAATTTTAGTTTCAGGAATTAGGAATTCATACATTAGTCTGAGGGTTAAATATATTGCTGAACACAGTTTTGGTAAGATAATGCGATGTGTGAATAAATAAAATTGTAACACAGATGAGCGATATGCTCTAACTCATACTTACCAACTTTAAAATGTTGGTATCCGGGAGCCTGCGGGGGGGGGGGGGGGGGGGGGGGGGTGGGGTGGGCGTGATGGGGGGGGTGCGGGCCTCCAAAATGCGTCTCATTTTGAACCTGCCCCCCGTGACGGCATGTCATTTGACAGCGGGGGCAGGGCCAAACGCTGCAACTCACGGGAATTGCGTAGTTTGGGACCTAATTCTTCCTAGTGAAGTGGGCAGATCCGGGAGATCGCCACACTCTCCCGGGTGTCCGTGAGACTCTTGCAAAATGCGGGAGTCTCCCGGACATTCCGGGAGAGTTGGTAAGTATGCTCTAACTTGACCTTCATGCAAAGGAAAAAAGGATGTATTTTCTGACACTAATTTGCATATGTCATCTAGACTAAAGCTGAAGAATGATGACATATGTAAGGGTATATAGACCTCCTGCACAATCAAATCAGAGCACAGTTATCTGAATTGCATTGGTCACTATGTAAGATTTCTGTGTGTTGAATTCATATATGCTTTGCTTTTAAAAGAGGAATCTCTGATCACTCAACATTCTAAATGTTCTCATATCTTCATGGAAATTACTTCTTTAAGTGGGATTGAATGCACACTGTTCCATAGACTCTTGATACACTCAGTGGTAAAGACAATGAAGTAAATAATAATATAATATGATACTCACCTTCACATGTATTGGAGATGTTTATGAACCCATTCTGACAGCTACATTTATAGGAACCAATTGTATTATTACAGTTACTGTTACGACCACAGATATTCAGAGATTCTTTGCATTCATCTATATCTGTGGAAGAAAATTAACTTACATAATTCAGAGACACAGGTACCATTGGTCAATGAGTCATTTTGTCTGCATAAATATAAATCTGCACATAAATGACTGTGCCATGAAATACATCTCTCTGTACTACAATTAATTGTCTAACACAAAAATTATTCCAGATGTGCAAAATCTACCCTTTGGGAAACACAATAGTTTTTTTTCCCCTTTTTTATAAATTAATCTAAAAGTCACAAAGTCGACTCTAGAGTCACAAAATGAAGCATTTGTTCTTACATGTGTCCTATTAAACTAATCTTACCTTGGTTTTGTATGTTACTAAATAGTTATTTTACCACACAATAAATATTGCAATTTAAATCTGTTTTGTGACACAAATTTAAAGTTGCTTGTTAAAAAATTGTTTTATTGCACAAAATGAAATCGTTAGATAAATAGATATTGTGTTAGTATATAGATGTGCTGCTAAATCTATTTTCAATGACAAAATATGCTTTTATAGTATTGACCAGATTTGTATCAGAAGAACTAATTTTGTTGCAATTTCTCTATATTGTGAAACAAGAATGCAAAACCTCAGATCAATATATTTTGTATCACATATGTCTCAAGCTAATACTTTTTACTAAATCAATTACATGTTATTACAAGTATTTCTTATAGTTCACATCCAAAATAACAATAAACAATGCAGGGAGCTGTGTGGTAATCAATGTATATACTGCTTACCAGAATGGTCTCTGCTTTATATACTGATTACCACAATGATCTATTTTATTCTTATCATAAGCATGGGCATCTTTATTGTGTCTGGATCAGCATTATGGGCTTTTATATACAGAATATGCAGAAAAGACCGGTGGAATTCGGATCACCGATTAACATTATTCCGACAACTGGAATTCCTACATAAAATACCCAATGGCAAAAGAAGACGAATGATAAAGAAGCAGACTTACCTGAAAGACGACGAGGGAGATGTCCTATGGCATCGCAGGCTGACGGGGGGCGATTCCGACTGGAGACCTGTCCGTCACTGCAGTGTGACGTGGGCGTGACTTACTTCAATGATAATTTAAAGCGGCAATGTCCGGACCCCGCAGGCTAACTGCTTCAACACTTAGCTTACGGGTCTGGACATTGCCGCTTTAAATTACCATTGAAGTAAGTTTCGTCCAATAACTCCTACAGCTGGACACTATTCATTAACTATATTCCTGAGAAAGGCTTCACACCCTCACATGCCTCCTGATTACTATTCATTTCTACGCTACTGTCACACCAGTACAACAGTTATCGACACTATTGATAGGAAGATCCCTTTGAGCAAAGACTGACACAGGGTACCACTTTGTCTATTGATAGAACTTGCTTTACGTTTTGCATTATACAATTGTCTGAACTACAGCAGTTGACACATATATCTACATTGTCAGTTGGATAGTCTGAGCACTGGATATGTATGGCTATTAGGGAGTATGGTTTTAACCCCATATTTCATGGACAGTGAATTAGGATAACGGTAATAGAGATCCGCTATCCTTGAATTTAGAATGTTAAATAGACTGTTATTGATGAATTGATCACACCTGCACACCCTATTTGTAATAAAATTAATTCACAAATCCAATATCTGAATTTTGTTGTGAACCATTAAGTAAGACTGTGATATATCAAGCCAGTACCATAGGTGCAGCGCTGATTACATATCGTTCAATATCATTCTATTGTAATTTAAACTAATTCTTTTAAGAGCATCTAGGTAATTTTTTTATTTCTACTAAAAGTTATGTCTAATGAAAATGAGCAATTTGGGGGATTTCTGCACATTTGCACACTTACACAAGAAGGATATGACATAGTACTATAAGATGCAGGTGACTGTGGGGAATATAAAATTTTGCTTCTTCTTATGGGAGAAGCTAGTTGGTTTAGTGCTTCTCTTGCTAAATGTAGACTAAGGGGGAAACAAAAGAAGCTTCCCCACTCCTGAAAGTAGATTTACTAACGCTTCTAAATTGGAAATGTGGATATGTTGTCCATAGCAACCAATCAGATTCTAGCTATCATGTATCTAGTACATTCTATTTAATGATCACTAGAATCTGATTGGTTGTTATGGCCAATGCCTTCTATTTTCATATCTGGAAGCTTTAGCAAATCTACCTCCAGGAGTGCAACGCTTCTTTTGTTTTATATATGCAGGATATCATATTTTATCTTCATGGTAAGTACACATTTTCGGGGCATTTAGAGGTTAGCATGTCTGGGCATGGTGGACGGACACATAGGTACGTTCCCTCAAAACATATGTGCTGTGCCTCTGCATTATTTCCAATGTATAAATGACACTGCTCTGAAAGTGCTCTGCACTTTTTTCTTCTTCTTCCAGCAGTGCGAGCAATTCTTTTTTTTTTTTTTACTTTACACTGATTTCATTGCACAAACACAGTGATACCTTATACTTCATATATATATACATATATTAATTTGTAACTTATAATGCAATGATTGAAAATATGTCATATGACTATGCATTTGCCGCTGCTCACTCACCTGTACACCTATTCTCAGTTTTATTGTTGACAGGACAGAGGTATGTTTTGTTTCCACTGCGAAAACCTGGGTTACACAGACAATAAAATCCTCCAGGCAAGTTTCTACATCCTGTGTGAGCGCCACAACTATCATTACCAGCTTGACACTCATTTATTTCTGAAAAAGCAAAGGGGAGAAACATATTAAATCTGTGAGTGTGAACAGTGTGACACAGTGATAAACACTGCAGGGTTGAGATAAGTATATTGATTTATAATGACATATGTACAAAAAAGACAAAAAGACAAAGGTTCATACAATTCAACCTTTAATTCCTTGTAAATATGTTCATTCATTGTGTTATGTGTCTGTCAGCTAAATTCCCTGGGCCAATCACTCCCATAATGTTCTCCACTCATTACAACTTCAAGCACCATTTGCTTTTTAACAAAGGTATCCAATCTGCATTTAAATTATGTCAGTGAATTCACCATCACCACCTCATGTGGTAAAGGATTTGTCCTATGCTGACTTTGAAACCTTCTTTCTTTCATTCTCAGTAGATGAACCCTTGTACTCTGTATGGTCTTTGGTATGAAACATTTATTAGACAAATCTTTGTATTGACCCAGGATATAGTTGTAAATATTAATAAATTACCTCCAAGGCACCTTTTTCCAAAGTAAACAAACTAGTTTTGCCAACCTCTCCTATTAATTCAACCCAGAGGCAGAACTAGCGAGCTGTGGGCCCCCGGGCAGGGAGGCGGGGAGGAGGGAACCAGCGCCCCGACCCTCTGCATCTGCCAGGCAGCGGACCCCATTATTTCCATGGGCCCCGGGGCACGGCACCTCTGCACCAATGGTAGTTCCGCCACTGCTTTAACCATCCAATCCCTTTATTAATGAGGTTGCCTCTGAACCCTCTTGAATTCTCCTATGTTCTTCTTGCAGTGAGGTATTTAAAACTCTACTGCAATTCAACATGCTCTCTAACTAGTGACTGATACTATGGAAAAACTATGTTTGCATCATATGCATTTATCACCCTTTTTATGCATCCTACGATCTAATTCTCCTTTGCAGCCTCTGCCTGGTTCTGTGTGTATTAGATTTAAGTCAAAAAGTTTTATATGCCATCAACAAGTACTTTTCCATCTCTGTTTTTCTGAACTGTAACAGTTGACCATTCAGGGAAAAACAGTACAGAAAAATAAACAAATAATACCAAGACTTCAGAAACTCTAGGCATGGCTATTGTAGTGAAGTTGAAGCAGAAGAATAGGTATAGAGACAGGAAGGAAGAGGGCCCTGCTCATAAAAGGGAGGGTAAACAGACAGCAGGCACAAAGGAGAGTCAGTGGAGGGGATATAGCGCAGGAGGAGTGAATAAAGTGTCTGGAAGAGAGAGGAGATAAGAACGGGCACAGAGAGAGGATTAGGTGGATGGCTGGTAGGCTCTGAGGAACAGGTGAGTTTTAAGTGCCCATTTGAAGGGGCACAAATTAGGGAACAGAGTGGTTTCCACGGGCTGTAACCGAATCCATTTTAAACACCCCGCCCTCAATGACATCACTTAATGTATTCACTGCTCTGCTGGCGGTGGCTCTTTAAGGCCAATAATTACATAAACAATTATTTAAGAAAACCAGCGTGACCAAAATACGTGGGGTCCCCCCAAATGTACAAATACGAGCACTAGGATTTGCCAGCCTTGGTTTGTGGCACTGTAGCAGGGAAACCCGCAGTGTGGGGTCCCCCTGCCATAATGCGAAACCAACCCTAGTCTGACCAGCACAGGGCTGGGTTCCCACTCCTCTGGGCAGGAGGAGTGGATGTGGTAATGATAGTTAATGCAATGTTAAAAAACATTTGGGAAACCACAAGTGCTAGCATGCCCTGGCATCCAGGGCCTGCTGGGACCTGTAGTGCATCAAGGAAAAATGTAAATAAAACACACACACAAGTTTAAAAATTATTTTATTTTAAATAAAAACACCCCAACACATCTCACATTCACCATCTTTATTGCTTACAGGGGTGCCCCCAGCAGTGCAATGAATAAATTAAATAATGTAACAGAGGCGGAAGTTTAAAATAGATTCTAACACAAGTGTGTTGTACGTAAATGGCCACCCTCTGTTGATTCTCACTGTCAAATTTGTGGCTCAACATGATTTAACCCTTGCATGTGACAGAAAAGCTGGTGTGTATATGGGGTAACATATCAGTGAAAAGCTGGTGTACATATGTTAGAAGCAGGGGTGATATGAAGGAAAAGCTGGTGGACACTTGGGGTGGCATGCGAGAAAATCTGGTAGAAATTTAGGGTGGCATGTGAAAGCTGGTGGGTATATGTGGTGGCTTGTGAGAGAAAAGTTTGTTTGCATATGGGGTGACATGAGAGAAAAGCTGGTATGCTGGGGTGACATGTGGGAGGAAAGCTGGTGGGCATATGGGGTGGAATTTCAGAGAAAAGCTGGTGAGAAACTGGTGGGCATGAGGTGACGTAAAAAAAGCAGAAGGGAATATGGGGTAAGAAAACGAGAGAAAAGCTAGTGGAAATATGTGGGGGACATGTTTAAGAAAAACTGGTGGGCATATGGGGTGATGTGAAACAAAAGATGGCGGGTGACATGTCAAAGTAAAGCTGGTGGGCACATGGTGTGGCATATGTGAGAAAAGCTGGAGGTCATATTGGGTGGCTTGAGAATGAAAAGCTGGAGGACATATGGGATAAAAGATGAGAGAAAAACTGGTGGGCATAAGAGGGAATTTGAGAGAAAAGATGGTGGGCATATTGTGTGATGTGAAAGAAGAGATGGTGAGCATATTGGTTGGTATGTCAGAGAAAAGCTGGTGAAAATGTGTGAGAAGCTGGTGGGCATGGGGTGACATGTAAAAAAAAAGCTGGAGGGCATATGGGGTGCAACATGAGACAAAAGCTGGTGGGCACATGGTATGACATATAAGAGAAAAGTTAATGTACAGAGGGTGACCTTTGAAAGAAAAAGTGGTGCGCAAGGTGTGATGTAAGAAGAGCTGGTGTGCAGGAAGTGACATGTATGAGAAAAGCTGGTGCACAGGGGGAGTCAAGTGTGAGAAATAGTGGTGCAAAAGGGCTGTTATGTGTGAGAAAAGTTGGTGTGTAGGGGGTGACATGTGACATGTGAAAGAAAAGTTGGTGCGCAATGGATGAAATGAGAAGAGCTGGTGTGCAGGGGGTGACGTGTGTGAAAAGCTGGTGCGCGGGGGGAGTCATGTATGAGAAAAGGTGGTGCACAAGGGGTGACATGTGTGAGAAAATCTGGTGCGCAGGGGGTGATGTGTGAGAGAGGCTGGTGCGCAGGGGGTGATGTGAAAAGAGCTGGTGTGCAGAGGGTAACATGTGTGAGAAAAGCTGGTGTTCAGGGGTTGTCATGTATGAGAAAAGGTGGTGATCAGGGGTTTTTATGTGCACAAGGGGAGTCCTACGAGAAAAGCTGGTACGCAGGGGGTGTTATGTGTGAGAAAAGCTGATGCATGGGGTGGGGGTGACCTGTAAAAGAAAAGATGGTGCTAAAGGGGAGTCATGTGCGAGTAAAGGTGGTGCACAAGGGTGACATGTGAGAGAAATGCTGGTGTGCAGGTGGTTACAGGTAAAAGAAAATTTGTTGCACAGGGGTTACATGAGAAGAGTGGTGATATGTGGGAAAAATGCAGGGGCGAATATGGGAGAAAATACGATGATGGGGGTTTCAAGAGATCGAAAATCTGGTGGGCAGGGGGGATGTCTAATAAAATACACTGGAATTGGTGGGTACTAGGTTTAGAGAAAATATGAGTAAAAATGACTTTACCAAAACAGTACTTGATAGGTTGAGTAGTAGAAGCTAATATAATCAAACAATTTAAACATGCTTAGTTATTAGTAGAGATGGGCGGGTCCAGTTCCCCGAGAACCGAACCCACCCGAACTTTGGCTATCCGAGTACCGAGCTGAGGAGCTCGGTACTCTCCCGCCCGTTCCGAATCGAAATCGAGGCCGAACGTCATTGTGACGTCGTCGGATCTCGGGGCTCGGTTCTCGCGATACTTGAAGATTATAAATACACGCCTCCACAGCAATCCATCGCCATTTGACAGAGGGAGAGAGCAGGGTGTAGTCACAGGCTGATTAGAGCAGGGACAGAGAATACAATATTCTTATTTCAATTGCTCTAACAAAAATCGCTATAGAAGAGAGGAGGATAGAGGTTTATAATTTTGTTTTAATATTTGGCACTCCCCAGTGCTTTTGGGGTGTCCCCCATAATTGTGCATAAATATTTCTGGCTGTCAAAAGTCATATCTGTCAGCAGCATCTTACCAAATAATTTTTACCACTACAAGTGCTTTGCGCTCAGAATGAATTCAAAGCAGTCCAAATATGATCAGAATGAACAACCAGGTTCTGTCACCAGTCCTGATGTTAGTGTTCCCAGTACGTCATCTGGCCAAGGCCATGTCAAACAACAGAGTGTTTCCAAATCAGTGCAAAAAACGAAAAACAAAAAAAAAATTACTGTGTTGAAGTGAAAAAGAAGTGTTACTGAGCAAAAGTTAAGTGCTGATAAAAAAACAATTGCCAACATGCCATTCTACACACGCAGTGGCAAAAGAGAGAACGAGGCCTTCACCTTTGGCTATTAGTGTCAGATCCAAAAATGTTACCGAGCCTACAAGTGGTGCACAACTACTGTTACGCATCAAAGCCGAGCTGCAAGATAACAGTAAGGCATTGGAGGATAATGTTTGCTCTGAATCAGAAATGACACCGATCCCTGTGGAGAGTCCATCCAACAGTGGTATGTCTAATCGTGAGCATTCTGTTAGTGTACCCATAAAGTGACCCTTTCAGCAGTTCTGCTGATGTGTGCCTGAACAGCCCGAGTGTAGCCGGCGATACACAAATTAAGGATGCCACTTTGGAAATAGAAGAGGATGAGGGGGAGATTTATGGAGGTGATGAGGGCGCTAATGAGGATGTTGATGATTATGATGCAGACAGATACCAAATTGCCTTTCTCAATTTCAATTTATATTCTAGATTATATAATGGCTGAATAGTTTTCTATTTTGTTCCTAGTGGAGAGGGGATCTGATGCAGACAGATACCAAACTGACTTTGTCCATTTCTTTGTATATTCGAATTTCTAGTTCTACAGTCTATGCAGGCTGCTTTTTTTTCTATTTTACTACACGTGGATGGGGGGGGGGTCTGATATAGACATGAGCGGGCTCGGATATCTGAAATCCGAGCCCACCCGAACGTTGCCGTTCCGAGCCGGATCCGAGACAGATCCGGGTATTCCCGCCAATTGCAAAACTGAAACCGAGGCTCTGAGTCATAATCCTGCTGTCGGTTCTCGCGATACTCGGATCCTATAAATTCCCCGCTAGTCGCCGCCATCTTCACTCGGGCATTGATCAGGGTAGAGAGAGGTTGTGTTAGGTGGTCCTCTGTCCTGCTATATCTTGTGCTGTGCTGTGCTGTTCAGTTCTGTGCTGTGCTGTGTTCTGCTCAGTCCAGTGGTGCTGTGTCCTGTGCTCTGTCCTTCTGAGTTCAGTGGTGCTGCTGGGTCCTGTGCTGTGTCCTGTTCAGTCCAGTGGTGCTGTGTCCTGTGCTCTGTCCTTCTGAGTTCAGTGGTGCTGCTGGGTCCTGTGCTGTGTCCTGTTCAGTCCAGTGGTGCTGTGTCCTGTGCTCTGTCCTTCTAAGGGCATTGTTATTTCCCCATTAATCCCAAATTATAAAAAAATTCAAAAAAAGTTCTAAAAAAAGAAAAAAAAAGAAAAAGGAATTATAAGAAATAAAAAAAAAATATCCCAAAACAATCCTGCAGTATAAGTCCATTGGTATACTGCTATATTACAAAGTTCACTGATTCAGCAGTATAAGTCCAGTGGTACTGATATATTACAAAGTTCACTGATTCAGCAGTATAAGTCCAGTAGTACTGCTATATTACAAAGTTCACTGATTCAGCAGTATAAGTCCAGTGGTACTGCTATTACAAAGTTCACTGATTCAGCAGTATAAGTCCAGTAAATTTGTAAAGGCTTTGCTCAGTGTGTGTGGTTTAGGGGTATGCTCTCTTGTGCTGCATATAATGGAGTACCAAAATTTGGAGGATAAAGTAGGGAAAGATCAAGAACCACTTCCTCCTAATGCTGAAGCTGCTGCCACTAGTCATGACATAGACGATGAAATGCCATCAACGTCGTCTGGCAAGCCCGATGCCCAATCTCCTAGTACAGGGCATGTAAAATCCAAAAAGCCCAAGTTCCCAAAAAGTAACAAAAAGAGAAACTTAAAATCATCTGAGGAGAAACGTAAAGTTGGCAATATGCCATTTACGACACGTAGTGGCAAGGAACGGCTTAGGCCCTGGCCCGTGTTCATGACTAGTGGTCCAGCTTCACCCAAGGATCTAAGCCCTCCTCCTCCCACCCCTACAAAAAATTTAAGAGAGTTATGCTGTCAGCAACAACAACAAAACAGCAAACAACTCTCTTCTAAACAGATGACATCACAAATCTCCAAGGCGAGTCCAAGGGTGTTGGTGGTTGTGAAGCCTGACCTTCCCATCACTGTACGGGAAGAGGTGACTCCATCCAGCATTTGCAGCACACCCTCTGCATATGTTGGAAGGATCACCCACAGTGTAGGTCCAGATTTGGATAATCAAGGTGTCAATGTTGTACACCGAGAGGAGGCTATTGATTTAGCTGGCGCTGTGGAGGAACTTGATGATGAGGATGGTGATGTGGTTATTGTAAATGAGGCACCAGGGGGGGGAAACAGCTGATGTCCATGGGATGAGAAAGCCCATCGTCATGCAAGATGTTGTGACGCGCTAGAACTCCACCCTCTATATGCTGCAGAGGATGGAGGAGCAGCAAAAGGCCATTCAGGCCTACACCGCCACCTACGACATAAGCAAAGGAGTGGGGATGCGCCTGAGTCAAGCGCAGTGGAGACTGATTTCCGTGTTGTGCAAGGTTCTCCAGCCGTTTGAACTTGCCACACGAGAAGTCAGTTCCGACACTGCCAGCTTGAGTCAGGTGATTCCCCTGATCAGGCTGTTGCAGAAGCAGCTGCGATTCCACCAAGCATGTAGCTCTTGTGGATGAAGCCCTTCGTACGCTTTGCCATGATCCGCGGGTGGTCACTATTTTAAAGGCAGAGGAATACATTCTGGCCACCGTTCTCGATCCTCGGTTTAAAGCATATGTTTTGTCTCTGTTTCCGGCGGACACAAGTCTGCAGCGGTGCAAAGACCTGCTGGTCAGGAGATTGTCCTCTGAAGAGGACCGTGGCATGCCAACAGCTCCACCCTCATTTTCCTCCACATCTGTGGCTGCGAGGAAAAAGCTCAGTTTTCCTAAAAGAGCCGCTAGCGGGGATGCTGATAACATCTGGGCCGGACTGAAGGACCTGCCAACCATTGCAGACATGTCTACTGTTGCTGCATTGGATGCTGTCACAATAGAAAAAATGGTGGAGGATTATTTTGCTGACACCATCCAAATAGACATGTCAGACAGTCCATATTGTTACTGGCAGGAAAAAAAGCCAGTTTGGAAGCCCCTGTACAAACTGGCTCTATTTTACCTGAGTTGTCCCCCCTCCAGTGTGTACTCGGAAAGAGTTTTTAGTGCAGAGGGGAACCTGGTCAGTGAGCGGCGAAGGAGGTTGCTTCCTCAGAACGTTGAAAAAATGATGTTCATAAAAATTAATTATCAATTCCTCAATCAAGTACAGCACTGCCCTCCAGATAGTACAGAGGGACCTGTGGTTGTGGAGTCCAGCGGGGACGAATTGATAATGTGTGAGGAGGAGGAAGTACACACTGTAGGGGGAGAGGAATCAGAGGATGAGGATGAGGACGACATCTTGCCTCAGTAGAGCCTGTTTATTTTGTACAGGGAGAGATGAATAGCTTTTTTGGTGTGGGGGCCCAAACAAACCAATCATTTCAGGCACAGTTTGGTAGGCCCTGTCGCTGAAATGATTGGTTTGTTAAAGTGTGCATATCCTATTTCAACAACATAAGGGTGGGTGGGAGGGCCCAAGCACAATTCCATCTTGCAACTCTTTTTATTCTTTGCCAGCTCTTTTTGTGGGGGTCCAAACAAACCAATAATTTCAGCCACAGTTGTTTGGTAGGCCCTGTCGCTGAAATGATTGGTTTGTTAAAGTGTGCATGTCCTATTTCAACAACATAAGGGTGGGTGGGAGGGCCCAAGGACAATTCCATCTTGCAACTCTTTTATTGCCATTATGTGACCATTCAACAGTCGTTTGCCATGAGCACAAAGGAAAACAAAATTAAAACAAATTTAACAAATTAAACCAAAAGTAAAATGCCCTGTCATAATCAAAAACAAGAGGTATTGACGTGCTTGAACTACTGTAGTGTTTATAAGTTAGAAACACTACACTTGAAAGCTTGAGCCTTTAATAGAAAAAGTCACTCTTCATTGCACGAATATTTGCAACAGCGACAATTTTTGGGTTAACAAAGTCAATAAATAACACTTCGACCCTGTCTGTCTTTCACATACTTGATGGGATCTCAATGATGAATGCTCTGTACCATGGTCGTCTAAAACAAGAGGTATTGACGTGCTTGAACTACTGTAGTGTTTATAAGTTAGAAACACTACACTTAAAAGCTTGAGCCTTTAATAGAAAAAGTCACTCTTCATTGCACGAATATTTGCAACAGCGACAATTTTTGGGTTAACAAAGTCAACAAATAACACTTCGACCCTGTCTGTCTTTCACATACTTGATGGGATCTCAATGATGAATGCTCTGTACCATGGTCGTCTAAAACAAGAGGTATTGACGTGCTTGAACTACTGTGGTGTTTATAAGTTAGAAACACTACACTTGAAAGCTTGAGCCTTTAATAGAAAAAGTCACTCTTCATTGCACGAATATTTGCAACAGCGACAATTTTTGGGTTAACAAAGTCAACAAATAACACTTCGACCCTGTCTGTCTTTCACATACTTGATGGGATCTCAATGATGAATGCTCTGTACCATGGTCGTCTAAAACAAGAGTTATTGACGTGCTATAACTACTGTAGTTTTTATAAATTATAAACACTACACTTGAAAGTTGGAGGAGGTATTGTGGCCCCGGTACCAAATTGGGTACCGGGGCCACTCCACTATGCAGTCCAGATAGAGGCGTATCAGATATTAAACAACGTTGACTGTTGCTGCCAAATCATAAATTAATGAAAATGACCTGTCATCGTCAAAAACAAGAGGTATTGACACGCTCGAACTACACCCTGTATATGCTGCAGAGGATGTAGGAGCAGGCAGCTGTGTAGTGGAATTCAGACCATTTGAAGGCGGAGGTATTGTGCCACCAAATTGCAGTCCAGAAAGCTACCTCGGTGAAACGTTTTGGACTAAAAACAATATTGTGAGGTGTGAGGTGTTCAGAATAGACTGGGAATTAGTGGAAATGATTGTTATTGAATGTTATTGAGGTTAATAATAGCGTAGGAGTGAAAATAAACAAAAAAACTTGTTTTTAACACTTTTTATGTTTTTTTCAAAAAAAATCTGAATCCAAAACCTTAAATCCGAACCAAAACCTTTCGTCAAGTGTTTTGCGAAACAAATCCGAACCCAAAACCTCAAGCAAATCCAAATCCAAAACACAAAACACGAGACACCAAAAGTGGCCAGTGCACATCCCTAGTTTGATGCAGACAGATACCAAACTGCCTTTGTCCATTTCTTTGTATATTCAAATTTCTAGTTCTACAGTCTATGCAGGCTGCTTTTTTTTCTATTTTACCACACATGGATGGGGAGGGGGTCTGATGCAGACAGATACGAAACTGCCTTTGTCCATTTCTTTGTATATTCAAATTTCTAGTTCTACAGTCTATGCAGGCTGTTTTTTTTATATTCAATTACAAGTGGAGGGCGGGGGGGGGCTTAGATAGCCACCAAAGTACCGTGGTCCATTTAATTTTACTTTCTAGCTCCACAGTCTGTGCAGGCTGCTTTTTTTATATTCAACTACAAGTGTAGGGTGTAATATACACCCAAAGACGATGGCTACATTGCCAATAAACAAAGATGGAGGAGGTAGACAACCAGGTTTGACTATATAATTTGCAGACAAGTGTTCGCATTAAGGACGGCCTACCAGGGATTAAACTGTTTTTTCATAATTTATTATCTTTAGAATTACCTCACTTATCTAAGAAACTGGTGGAGCACTAAATGAGGTTATTTTAGACCCAAAAAATTGTATTTTTTTCAAAAATAGCAAAACAAAACCAAACAAAACCAAAACCAAAACCAAAACACGCAAGGGCGGTTTTGCAAAACCAAGACCAAACCAAAACCAAAACACGAAGGTAATCCAGATCCAAAACCGAATACAAAACCAAAACACGGGGGTCAGTGACTATCTCTAGTTATTAGGGATTCAGAAACATAGTGAAAACTAGATGAGCTAAGTGGTTCCTATATGCCATCTAGTTCTGTGTTTCTGAACTTGATATCATAATAGCATGAATATTATCACTTTAGAAAAATCTATGAGACTCCATAGACAAAAAAAGCCTCAATGGACACATTCCTTGTGCAATACAGACATGGTATGCCATCGCATTCTGTGGTTAGCTGCAGATTCAGCACTATCATGGAGTGAGATTACTGTCACTCACAAGTGGAGCTGCTAATTCACAGAATAGAAACACACAGTCTATGCAACCGAAGGTCTGAGCAGCTATGTAGCACAAAAGATAATCCCCACATCCATCCCACTCATTCCTGATTTATGGATGCCAATTTATTTAAGCGTGTATGCAAACTTGGAACTACATACTGGAGCCTGGTCTGTGAATGAAATTTGGCTGAACAGAACCCCATATTAAAAATTTTGTATTTACTAGTGCATAACTAAAGTTTTAGCAGAATAATTTTGCTATAAGAACTTGTCCTATGGAGGACCTTTCACTTTCACCAGAGAGGGACTAATATGGTTCCTTAATTTTCTCTGAGCATTATAACATCTATGTCTATCAGTATATGCTGCTTTGAACACTCATTGCACTAGTTTAACATACTGTGTACTACTGGAAAAAAGTAAATAAAAAGTGGTAAACCGCGCTATTCTCAGCTGCTGCTATTCCTCCTAATGGAACCACACAAATGTTCCCAAAAAATGGATCTATACCTGAATTTAAGAGTAATCAGTGGCACTGAGTGTATTCACATAACTCTATAAATCAGTAAGTGTTTAAGTCACAATTAACACCTTACACAAAATCAATTATATCAGTAAACAAATTCAAACATATATAGTGAAAGGAAATACTTATATTCAAATCACGAGTAGACCCATATATCACAATTAGGTGATCCTTCCCTCCGTATTATTTTGAAGTGATGTATAACATGTAAAAAAATAAAAATATAACATAGTGTGACATTGTTTAAACAAAATTATTATACATAAACTGGAAAAAAAAATTAAGAAAATTTCTTAGACGTGATGTAATCCATATGATGTATTCCACCGCAATATATCTCCTATGTGGTTCTACTTACTAGTTGTTCTACTTTCAAGGATCCTTGAAAAAGACCTGTTTCAAAAGGTTGAAACGCGTTGGGTTGAAAGGGTTGCAAAAATCTGGAACCCACAGGACCCCACATTTACCATCTGAAGTACCAGAGGAGAAGTGGATACTGTGCAGATACCCCGGGGCGTTATAACAACATGCTCATATCTATCTCCATCTGGTAGGGATCCTCATACAACCATGTTCCAGTTTTTTTCTATTTTAACTATTTTTATGTATCTTTTTTATATGTGTGTTATATATGCATTTATGTGCAATTCAAGTGCATCTCAGTTATAAGCGGTATCACGCTAGATCCGTTTTATTTTTTTCATATCTACACTGAGGGATTATGCCAGGAAGGAATTCTCAGCACTACCATAGAGGGAAAATCTAAAAAAATCTGATATCACGCTTTTTTTCCATCTTCCTCTTGTTAGTGTTTTCACTTAAGGATTTGGGTGGTGATGGACCAGGCATCAGATCACATTGTTTGAGCACTGAAGGCGATTATGTATTGATTGTCTAGTAAGTAGAATCACATAGGAGATATATTGTGTGGAATAAATCATATGGATTACAATACATCTAAGAAATTTTCTTCAAAATTTTTTCCAGTTTATGTATAATAATTTTGTTTAAACAATGTCACACTATGTTATATTTTTATTTTTTTCACATGTTATACATCACTTTGAAGTAATACGGAGGGAGGGATCACCTAATTGTGATATATGGATTTTATTTTTCTTATTGTTTACAGTATGTACTAAAAATTTGGAATTAAACTTTATATATTTTGCAACATATTTTTCAGCATTAATCTTTGATAACTTCTTTATCTTTTGACAAATTTTGCTACAATCCTTATATCGATGATTTTTCAGTTCACTTTTGTTTTAACAATTTTTTTTTTCCCTTATCATCTTCAGTACTTTCTTAACTAACCCAATCAGTTGACTTTTATTTCTAGAAATAATATGGCCATACTATATCACATACAACAGTGTTTGAAAAAAAATCATTCGTAAAACTCTAGTGTAACCATTACGCCTGTTACTACATACATTAACTCACCATCACATATGAATGTATTTCCATTAGGATATTTACTGTATCCATCCATACAGTGACAGTTTGTTATATCACTACAGTCTTCAGGTAGAGGGCACAACACTTTACCACCACAATCTGCTTCATCTGTAGGATGACAAAGTAATATATTAGGACAGTGAAAAATATAATTCTTGTGTAAATATCCATTGTGACCGCCCCACCAGTCACATGCATAAACAAATTACATGTACTCAAATGGTAATTCTTGTCAATGTTGAAAGTATTTGTTAAAAATTAAAATCATAGTAAATCGCCAAGCTTTTCTGCTCATAGCTATAATCTGACCCCGTTTTACAATTCTGCTCCTTCTCCCCCGACACTTTCCCTGTGCTCCCGCACCTACAGCCATAGTTCTCCTAGATCCCAAACCCTATAGCATCCTATCTGTATATATTAACTTCATGGATATTATGTGTCCCTCATTAAACCAATGCATAAATGTTTTTTGTGTAAAGAACAAAATATTACTTTACAAAATAAAAAAAAAATTAAAATGTAAACAATAAAGTGGCACGTCACAAACACGCTCCCAGCGTCCGTCATTTGGATTTTTACTGTAAGGGGTTACAAAGGATTTCAGCACTAAATTTAGCACACACCTATACCACAGGTTACACATGTCACTGAATCACCCCCAAAACAATTCTCTCACATTCATTAACACCTAATCACTGCTACCATCTATTGTATTAGAGCAATAAAACTCTGTTACCCAAACTAATCTGCTGGCGCACACTGTGCTCCTTATTAGCAAAAGTTTTAACAATTCACAACCATCAATCAAAGGGTTAATGCAGATAAGCATATTAAGATTAACATGATCAAGGCAATACTGCTTTTTATAAAAGGCTTATGGATTCAATAAAGTATCAAGTGTAAACTTATTGAATTTTAGATTTAATATAAAAAGGGTATTGGATATAATAAAAAAAAAACATTTTAAATGACATACAAATAACACAAGGCAGAATGAAGTGGATGGTCCCTAATTGGATTGAATCCACAGAGCTGAATTTTTTTCATAACATGCAGGGGGTTTATGAACATATTCTCCTGGGAGTTCCCTCATAGGGTGCATGGTATATGCTAACATGGTTGGAGAGCCCCTCTTGGTGGAATCATAACTTGTTCAGAAGAAGTCCAAAATTCTTATACCTATCTTATGTTTTCTCGGATATTTCACTGAGACATTATTCCACAGTCAATAGACAGGTCTAAAATTCCTGTACATTTGCATATGAAATATGATATTATTATGACATTAGTAAGTCATATTCCGAAAGATGTGTGGTTTCTGTAGGTTCTACGTACAGTGTCTATTTATAATCTACACACCTTAGGCATTTTCTGTCCCCGAGTTTAAATTGGCACAGACATTTCTAAAAATATGAAATATGAAAAAGTGTGTTTTGAATTATAGATATTCTGTATAAACACATAGGCAGCTGGTGTCCTTTGGAGTTGTGTGGAGTTTGTCTACCCAACATATGGGCATCTGTGACTCACATAAATCTGTTAAATGACAAACCTTACACCTTTCAATGCCCATATCCCCTTGCTTTACCAGGAAAACCTTAATATAGATAGCTATCAGAAGGGACCCTGTGACTTGGGAGCCAGTTAGCCTACTTAGGTGTGACAATTCAAGACACATGACATATACCTACCACGGTTCTTGCTGTAATAGAGGGTGTCAGGTAAATCAAATTAACAGTTTTTTTATTGGCCACAAAGAGTATTAGAAATTACACACAGTAAATACTTCAGATATTTTACCCCTGACTATTATATAAAGATGACAATTTATATTGTATTGTGACTATCACCAGTTATGTTACGCGTTTCAAGCAAAGGGATTGAAACGCGTTGGTGAATATCTTGTGCTCTCATTCCTGGATTACCGTGGAAGCTGCATTTGTTGGACTGAAAAACATCCTGTCTTTCTGTATATATGCTGTTTTTCAGGCAATATCTGGTAGGAGCACTTGTAACTCTTGTTTTATATATTTTTATGTTTTGAATAAATTTGTTTTAAGGTAATGCACCCAGATCTAGTTATATCTTTTTTTGAGTGAGAGATGTTCTGGCAAGGAAAATTCTGAAAAGATTTGCTGTGAGAATCACAAGTGATGTTATAAGGCCTGTAACAATTACTATTGGGGGGGTCACTATCACTCACGGTGATTGGACTTGCATTAAAGTGTGGTCCTTTTGGTGATCATTCCACAAAATGAAGAAACTATCCTGCGGTGTTCTAAAGAGTCTTGTGTTATAATAAGATTCCCCCACGTGGTGAAGATTCTCCTTGGGGTACTATATATAACCTATGTTGTGATATACTTCACTATATATATTTCCTTTTTTTCCGGTTTGCACCAATGGAAAATCTAAGGTGAAGAGAAAAAGAGGAATATTGACAAGATATTTATGTGGACTTTGATGCCTACTTGGACTATTTTTGCATGACGTATTTTTGTATGACATAATTTAGCATCTGGTAATCTATTCTTTTGTTTTATGTGTATTCAGGAGTGTGGTCTCCTGCTGATGTGATTTTGGGCTGCTATTTTCTATTGAAGCGCTCTCGGACAATATCTTTTAATCTTGAGTATGAATTATTTGTTATTGTTATAATTTTTTTTAAATTTATTTTGTGTTTTATATATTCTATTATTGATCATCTATTGTTTTAAATAGATAACTTGTTCATATGTGTAATATTTATGCTGTGTTGATGTTGTTCATTTTTTTTTATTTAATTTTTTATATTGTTTTATTTTTATTTTTTTATTATTTTCTATTATATTATTTGTTACATTGAGTTTTTGATTTTAATTACTAATATAATAAATAACTAAAATAATTAGTAAAAAAATAATAAAAAATAAAATATTTTGTGTGTGATGATGGTGATAACTGTGCAATAAACTGAATAAAAACTGAATAAAAAAAATACCAAAATAATAACTGTGTGGTTAATAAATAAATGCTGGTGGGATAATCCCTTTACTAAATTGAACAATAGTGGAAATATTAAGGAATAGTGTCACGGTCACTAGGAGTCTTGACCCAGAATTTACCAGATGTAGCTTTGCTCACCAGAGGCGTGAAGTCTAACACAGCGGCTGGTCTTCTCCAGGATCTCCCGCAAGGAAGTATGGGTTTTAGCGGCTTCCACTGTGCAGGTCACGGCCCCCTGGAGAGTATGGTAAATAGACGGATACAGCTATACACAATGAGAGCAAGGACCTCCTTGAGCTGGATAGGAGGAGGAATGCCAGAAGATTAGATAGTCTCTGAGTAGTAGGAATAGTAATGACACAGCGAGAATGACGCCCATAGTAACTGGGAATGAGAGGTTGGGAAGTGCCTAGAATGGAGGTAAACTGTAACAGACGGATACTTTACAACTGAAGGCAAAGACTATACGATCAGCCAAATACAAAGTAGCAGGGAAGTCAGCGACTAGCAAATATTACTACAGATGCAAAGTAGAAACTTAGTCCCGGTAATAAATAACATACAAGATAGCGAGGAGCGGTCTGCGACTGACAGGTATTACCACTGGCGTGGGGTAGAGACTTGTCCAGGTGCAGGTAAAATACGAGGTAGCGTGAAGCGGTCTGCAACTGACAGGTATTACCATTGGCATGGAGTAGAGACTTGTCCAGGTGCAGGTAAGATACGAGGTAGCGTGGAGCGGTCTGCGACTGACAGGTATTACCACTGGCGTGGAGTAGAGACTTGTCCAGGTGCAGGTAAGATACGAGGTAGCGTGGAGCGGTCTGCGGCTGACAGGTATTACCACTGGCGTGGAGTAGAGACTTGTCCAGGTGCAAGTAAGATACGAGGTAGCGTGGAGCAATCTGCGGCTGACAGGTATTACCACTGGCGTGGGGTAGAGACCTCATGGAAGGAACCCTCAGGCAGGAATAAGGCCCAAGAACAGGCAAAGGTAATAGGGCAGCAGGTGTCTTAAATAGTGAGGAGTAATTAATTATCCAATGAGGAGAGGAACAAGGTTTTAACAGTCTGTAGGTCTGCACATGCGCAGACCCCTGGTCAAGATGGCGGGCGGCCACGGTGCAAGACAGGCGCATGCAAGGCGGGGAGAGACCTAAGTCTTGAGCCAGAGGAACAGTCCGGTGATTGACAAATAGTGATCTGAAATGTATATTGCTGAATACCGTACCAAGTAAAATTTGTTCTCGAAAACAAATAAATTTTTCTTAAGCATAAATTCTAGAACAATCAGAAATTAATTGAACATTGGGTTGTCATTTGCATGTAGAAAAAACTCCACTGCTTCAATGCCCACTTGATGCTGAATGCTAGTGTATAATGACTCAACGTCACATGTTATTAACCAAATATCTTGATCCAGTGTGAGGCCATCTAAAAGTTTTAAGATGTCCATAGTATCTATTACATAGGAAGGCAGAGAGGTCACGTATTCACGTAAATGTAAGTCCACAAAAATGCTAGCTTGTTCGGTTAAACCACCAATCCCCGACACAATCGGTCTTCCAGGTGGTATACTGGCATTCTTGTGGACCTTAGGTAATAGGTATATAGTGGGTATTTTGGGATAGTCAACTTGCAAGAATTCAAACTCAGATTTTGTAATGACTCCATTTTCTAGAGCTCTCTTAATTAGTTGATCATATAGTAATTTGTAATCTTCCAAAGGATTGGAGAACAGTGTTCGATAACAATTCCTGTCTCTTAGTTGTTTGTACATTTCTTCTTTGTACATAATTGTCGCCCATATTACTATATTTCCACCTTTTTCAAATAACTTAATAACCACATCTTCCCAAGATTGTATTTCTTTAATGACTCTTCTTTCATCTAAACCCAGGTTGTCAAATTTACATTTCACTTTAGTGTTTGATTTGAGTTTAAGCTCATCCAAGTCTTTTGACACCATAGCTTGAAAGACCTTTATTTGAAGGCATATGCTCTCATTAGGGCAAAAGGTGGATTTCGTTTTACAGATAGGTCTTAGTGTTCGAGTCTGTGAATTTTCATTGTCAGTTTGTTCACCCAAGAGTTGTTCTAGAATTGATAAAGATCCAAAATCCTCATCATTACGATCAGTATCCATCAAGGGAGACTCCAACAGTTGTTCCAGGATTAATATAGATTTAGTATCCTCATCATTAAAACCAGTATCCGTTATTGGGGTCCTGAAATTCATTTTCTCCAACTGATTGGAATTATCTCTCATGAAGAACTTACTTAAAAGTAACCTTCTTGTGAACAAATGAAGGTCTTTCTCCCATCTGAAACGATTGAAGTTACTAGATGGGAGAAAGATAATCCACAACTTAATAATCTTGTGTGAGTCCGCTGAAATTCTATCTGATAAGTTAATTATCTGTAAAGATTGACACACATCTATTTGCCCTTGTATTTCTTGTTGTACTGGCGACGGTCTTTCCAAGTTGTTCGGGATCTGTTGCGTAGATTTATCGCCCCTCCTAATGCGCTTATACTGCCTTCCCCCAGGGGTCTCAGAGACTTCCCTAAAATATTATTGTTATTGGGATTTTGACGGCTCCTATACTGGGCCTTACCCCTACCATGAGGATTCATGTCATCATTTTCATTGTCTGAGGATTTGATCTCTTATGAATCCTGACTGACTGATGTATTGCGTCCTTCCTTATTTGATGGAAAGATCTTCCATTTAAAGATGCAGCCACTTGCATAGTCTCTTTGATCACGAATAAACTTGGATCTCTTTCTATCCATCAAATTGTCCTCAAAATGTTCCAGATCTTGTTTATACCTTTCATAGGTTTTTTGAAATTAATCAATCGCTTCAAATTCTTTCAATTTGAGGCTCAGATGTTCCATATCTCTAGAATAAGATTCAAGCATCAGATTATCGTGCTTCAAAATGATCTGCATAAGGTCTTTGGAGCACATTAAGAGAGCAGCTTTCCATTCAGATTTTAATTTAGTGGTAGCCAGCTCGTATGTCGTGAATAATTTAGGTCTAAGTCCTCATGGTGTGATTGACTGTTTAATATAATTTTCAGTTGTTGTTATATTCCACCATGTTTTACTTTGTTTGTATAATCATGCTTTAAATTTGTTAAAATTGTTCAAACTAGGGGTGAGCGGGTTCGGATTTTTGAAATCCGAACAGTGCCGATCCGAGCCCGGATCCGAGCACTGTTCAGGGATTCCCGCCCGACGCAAAACTCAGAACGAGGCAAAACGTCATCATCCCGCCGTCGGCTCTTGCGAGATCCGGATTCATATTATTTCCCGCTTCCTGCCGCCATCTTCACTCGGGCATTGGAGAGGGAAGAGGGAGGGTGTGTGGTGGTGTCCTCTGTCCTGCTCAGTCCAGTGGTGCTGTCCGGTGCTCTGTCCTGTTTGTGCCGCCCACTTGTGTCGCTTAGCTTAGTCATCCAGCTACCTCGGTGCAACCTTTTGGCCTAAAAACAATATTGTGAGGTGTGAGGTGTTCAGAATAGACTGGAAATGAGTGGAAATTAATGTTATTGAGGTTAATAATAGCGTAGGAGTGAAAAAAAATAAAAAATCTGGATTTTAGCAGTTTCTATGCTTTTTTAAAAAAAAATCAGAACCCAAAACCTTGAGGGGGTGTTTTGGCAAAACCCATTAGAACCCAAAACCTGAAGGTAATCAGAACCCAGAACCCAAAACGCGAAAAGTGGCAGGTGCACATCCCTAGTTCAAACACGTATTCTTTGCACCAATCATACTTGAAGTATCTTGGCCAGGGAAGATAGAATCTAAGTTATTTTTCCCACTTGTCACATCTTTTATTGAGATCTGCTCTCAAATTAAAGGTGGCCATATTAAAAAGGAGAAGTGTAGCTAAAATTCAGAAGAGGAAGGGTTCCAATAATTATATTACTGATATTCCACACTGAACAATACAAGAAAGAAATGCTTACCTATTTGCAATTTATTAGATTCTTAAAAGTTAACATTTCCGTCCACCAATTATTTTGGCCATTTATGAATTTAACTTATAGTAATCTCCTGACATGTTAAAACATTATTTATATTTCATATATCCCATTGGTATCATAAATTGGATCAATTTCCTTTTTCTGTTTACATCCTGGTTGTAGTTACAATTGAAAACCATAAAAATACAAATACATGGTTAATTTTGCCTGTGCAAGAACCATTGGCCTGATTCATTAAGGATCTTAACTTGAGAAACTTCTTATTTCAGTCTCCTGGACAAAACCATGTTACAATACAAGGGGTGTAAATTAGTATTCTGTTTTGCACATAAGTTAAATACTGACTGTTTTTTTCATGTAGCACACAAATATCAACTTTAAATTTCAGTGTACAAATAAGCTATCAAGTATTTGTGTGCTACATGAAAAAACAGTCAGTATTTAACTTATGTGCAAAACAAAATACAAAATACTAATTTGCACCCCTTGCATTGTAACATGGTTTTGTCCAGGAGACTGAAATAAGAAGTTTCTCAAGTTAAGATCCTTAATGAATCAGGCCCCATAATCTTGAAGTATTTAAGGCAGTTCCTTCAATATGGTGAGATTCTCATTTCAGGTTGCAGAATTCTAAGTACAGTAGAGAATAGTCTCACCACACCTCACAGCTCACTTTTCCCTCTTACCCAGTACCTTTATTCCTGGTTCCAGTATTACTGCTCTTTTCATACTGTTAATACTTGAAGACGTTCAAGGTGACACACAGAATAATCACCATGCTCTTACTCATAAAGTATTTGTATTAGAGTACTCTGGTTAATGACGCAAAGCACTGGAGAGAGAAGGAAGTGTCACACCTCCTGTGGACCTCATCTACTCTTAAAGTTACAGATACAATTGCATAATAAGGAAACAAGAAAATGTTTTAGATATAAGAAAAATTGGACATTTAAAGAAAGGCTGCTCAATATGGAGATAGGAACAGCAGAAACTATTTTTGAAACGGTCCAAGCAGAGAGTTAAAACTAGAGATGGTCACTGACCCCCGTGTTTTGGTTTTGGATTCGGTTTTGGATCTGGATTACCGTCGTGTTTTGGTTTTGGTTTTGCAAAACCGCCATTGCGTGTTTTGGTTTTGGTTTTGGTTTTGTTTGGTTTTGTTTTGCTATTTTGTTGGAAAATCAATGTTTTTGGGCCTAAAATAACCCAATTTAGTGCTCCAACTGTTTTAGAGATAAGTAATCTAATTGTTGAGGTAATAAATCATCCAAAAAAACAGTTTAATTCTTCGTTGGTAGGCCTTCATTTATTCTACACACAAAACAGATTGTCTTCCTCTCCATCTATGCATATTGGCAATGCAGCCATCGTCTTTGGATGTATATTACACCCTACACTTATAGTTAAATATGTAAAGAAATGGAAAAAGGCAGTTTGCTTTCTGTCTCTATAGAACCCCCTCCACTTGTTTAAAAAAAAAAAATTCAGCCGTTATAGACTGTACAATATTAATTGACATGGAGAAAGCCAGTTTGGTTTCTGTCTCTCTAGGCCCCCCTCCACTTGTATAAAATACAAAAAAATTCAGCCATTATAGACTGTACAATATTATGAGAAATGGACAAAGCCAGTTTGGGGTCACTCTGTCTATGACACCCTACCCTTAAGGATAAATTGCCCTAACAGCAGCCTTTCAAGATGGTACGTGATATGGAAATGCCACAAGTCCCTTTCCTCTTTGGGGGTAGATTGCACCCTACACTTACATAGATTGCTCTTCTCCTACCGCATATGCTCTGTTAAGGAGGGCACAGACCACACGTCTGAATCTACAGCTTAACCGCTTGCCCATCACAGCAGACTAGGAAAACTACTAGCATCCACCATACTAGGATTGCCCCAGTCACCAGGGGGTTAAACCCTGCAATACAGGACTCTGTGTTGGCTTGTATTCCTATTTCAGCACACTGCTGCCATCTAGTGAACTGAAAATTACAACAATATTTCTACTGTACAATCAGGCTGTCAGCTTGTGGGCATTTACATTACACTCCTGAGTGAGGCTAGGTGCTCTGTACCTAGATTCGACCAGGTTCTTGGCCGCTTGAGTCGTAGCTTTGAAAACATGAGTCAAAGAAACAATGCTTTGTGCCGACATTACGCTATTGCCGTTAGCACTCATTCACATTTGATCTTACCCACTACTAATATCTACTAACCTCTCCCTGAAGGGATGTCAACTTATTGTCTTAAGATGCTTTACTTGTTGCATGAATACAACTGAACTGTTATGGCCGCCACAACAAAATTCACCTACTCAGTGGAGGCCACCATCTTCTCTGACAGCAATAAAAGCAACCTAAACCACAAATGACCTCACTGGCTCAGCCTCCAGCCAGTCATTTGCCAAGCCCAGATTCGCCAAGAGAGGATGAAATCCTTTCAGCCATGAGAAAACTTGTCAGCTCTCTGTTCAAAAACAGCGTTCCACACAGAGTTGCGGCAAGCGATCTCTGACTTTTGTAAAGATATTACTGAACTTGGCGACAGTACCGATGCCTTGAAAACCAAGACAGATGAACTCTGCAGATCTCTAGCAGACACCAACCAAGTGCGCTCCTCTCTTCGCTCATACGCAGTGTCTCTCACTGAGAAATGTGAGGACAACATCCGCCTTAAAATTATTCCTGAGACTGTGGATGCCCAAGCCTTGCCTGACATTCTACTTGGCTTCTACAAAACCATTTTGTCGGACGCAACAGACACAGATCTTCTTCTGGACAAAGCACACAGGTCTCTACGACCCAGGTCGGCATCAGTTCAACAACCTAGGGATGTCATTCTTTGCATACATTATTATCATATAAAGGATAAAATCATGCAGGCCACAAGGAATCGCAAATCCATTTCGTAGCTCGGCAAAGACATTCAATTGTCTGCGGACTTGGCCCCTCTCACCATTCAAAAAAACCGGGAGCTCTGGGACACTACAAAAGCTTTATGCCAACACGGATACCGCTACTGATGGTGCTTGCCTTTTTGCCTCCAAGTCTTTACTGATTCCAGACGAGTATTCGCCAAGACCCCAGCGGAGGGTGTACTCATCCTGAAAAACTAGATCTTTCCTCTAGCTCTACATCATCACCGGTCCTGTCCGTAGCATCACACACATCACGGGGCCCTACGCCAGCGGAATAGGACATGGTCGACTGAGCGAGCCGGTCGAGGATATAATCAATTCTATGGGAACAGTTGACTTATCACCGATTGGACATTGAACCAATGACCCTCTCATAACTATGTGGCGGCAGGAAGTCATGGGTGATACTGGACACAGACAGACTTACTTCCCAGAGTCTCTTTTGTTTGTGACTACCATATCTGCCCATCCTCCCACTTGTCTCTCTTTTTCTCTCTTTTCTTTACTGACATGATGACAGCGCTACAACATCCTCAACACAAAGTGATCAGCCGTAAACCTGTATTTTGGAAAGTGGGAAAGTGGACTCAGCTCAGTCAACTCGATTCACCGCCTGCTGCCACTGAGTGTCATCTCCTGCCCAATATTTACGGTTCTTTCTTTCCATTACATGTTACATATTTATGATCACTTTTGCACTGTTGATATTATTTTACTTTGTTTACATTACACATCAAATTTATGCTGCTGTTTCCTATTATGTTTCAGTGCTATTTACTGCAATGCAATTTACTGCTATTTACTGACGACAATGTTCTTACTATTGTCAATGTTGTATTCACGGTTTCCAATTACATTTGATGATGCCCCTCTCCTTCCCCTTCCCACATGAACCCACCACCCTACTACAATTTCCAATTGACCACCTCCTCCTTCCTACACCCTCTCAGTGCTGTACCCTGTCACAGCACCCATCAACCTTTCAATAGCCGCACGGCATTGGCCGGTCGACCGGCCTTTCCCTTCCCTTTCTTGCTGGTTCCCAACAGTCTGATGTTATTTTTCCCCTTTACCTCTCAACCTTCTCCTCCCACTACTTTTCTCACGTGACTCACGTCCATCAATATGCCTACCTGTTTTCCTGTTAATTGAAATGGGGTGAGCAATCTTTATAATTTTTGTATGCTGCTCCTTATTTTTTTTTGTTTGCAATATTTAAATATAGCTCTTTTGCAGAGTATTTGCAGTGGGGGCGTCAGTAAACAAGCAGTAAGGTCCGTGGATTAGGGATAGTTGTATCACGGACATTACTGCTTGTTTACTGACGTCTCCGCCGCAAATACTCTGCAAAAGAGCTATATTTAAATATTGCATTTGTTAATGCAAGAGGATAGCAAATAGGTAAAATGGCTATATGGGTGTAATTTTCCTGTATTGGATGGAAAAACTACTAATTAGTAATTAATTGTACAGAATATGGTAAATGTGCACTGTAAACTGGATATTAATTGTTTTAAATTATTTTTAAACTATTTAACCAATACTAATATTGTGTTGCGCTCCCAATCAAATACTGGAATACCTGTCTTCCTGTGTTCCCCAAGGGTTTCTGATTTCTGATCCAGATGGGGCCCTCGGCAGGTCAATTCTTATTCTTCCACAATCATGTCACTTAAATTGCTAACTATTAATGCCAAAGGGCTGAATACACCCAAGAAATGATCCATTCTCTTGCCAGATTTAATAAAAGTCACACGCAGACATAATCCTTCTGCAAGAATCCCATCTTACCCTGCCACATGCTACATTCCAAGGCAAGCTTTTTTTGCCTTTAACTGGCTCTTACAGACTTCTTTACCCTAAATGAGACACCTGCTGTTACTCCTTCGATGGTCTGGGAAGCTCACAAGGCTACTATCTGTGGGTGACTTATTAGCATAGCAGCTGCCCAACACAAAGAAGAGAGGGAACTGATTGCCACATTGGAGACCTGTCTCCTCTCACTCCTCACCCAACATCAAGGTTTTCTTGATCCGTCATACCTCCAGGAACTGACATTGGTGAGGGGTCAGCTCAACGCGATCTTATCTAAAAAAAGCTTGCACCTTCAAATGGACTCAACAGATCTTCTACAAGAATATTTCCTCCTGGTCTGATTGCTGCGACAAAGGCGTATACTGAATGTAATTTTCTCTATTAAAAATATCAAAGGTCGAACAGTTTATCATCCGTGCTTGATCCTCAAAGAATTCCAAAGCTTTTACTCTTAGCTGTATGACCTGAACACCTTTGACCCGCTGCCCCCTTACCTGGAGGACAGGATTGATAATTACCTGTGATCATGCCATCACCCAGCTAAATACTGCAAAAAATATGCTGGTGTCCTCTTCCCTAAGCTTACCCATTGGTTCAATTCAATCATTGATGGTGCCCCCTTTGACCTAGCTACCACCCTCCCACTGTAGTAGTTACCGCTCCATTCCACTATTAAGTGTCGACTACGCTATGCTAAAGTGCTACCAAATCACATTAACACAGTCCTCCAGAAGCTAGTACACCCAGATCAGATGGACTTCGTCCCAGGCCGCGGACAATACCAGGCGAACCATAGATCTTATTGACTATATATTAACAAGCTTAGGCAACTCTCCATCTTACTATCACTAGATGCTGTGAAAGCGTTTGACCGCATTGGTTGGCTCTTCATTATGCGGACCTTTGCTTCCTACAACTTTCAAGATTGTTTTCTCTCTGTGGTCTCGGCCCTATACTATAACCCCACTACCTCAGTCTATGTGATCGGCTGCTCCTCCCTCTCCTTTCCCATCTGCAACAGGACTCCATAGGGATGCCCTCTGTCCCCCCTCCTCTTTGCGCTAGTTATTGAACCACTAGCCATGAGGATTCGTCTCAACCCTAACATCACAGGTATAGAACTACTCACTAACACCCATAAGATTGCGCTTTATGCCGACCATATTCTACTCAATATAACTAACCCTTTATTCTCACTCCCTAAGTTATTTCAGGAACTCGACACCTTTTCAGCCCTTTCAAATTTTAAAATTAATATGACTAAAACAGATATCCTAGATTTCCACATTCCCCTTAAACAAAAGCAACTCTTAGAGCTTGATTTTTCATTTCACTACAGCATACATCAGGTATCCAGGCAAAGCACTCACCAAAAAGATAGAACATATTCACCTCCGCTTATAACCAGCATGAAAAATTACTTGGCATCTTAGGATAAATTAAAGATATCATGGGTGGGTCGGATCACCTCAGTTAAAATGAATCTGCTCCCCAGATTATTGTATCTCTATCATACCCTCCCCATTAGGGTCTCCCCCTCAACTCTCAAATTGTTACAGACCTCACAGATGCGCTTTATTTGGTCAAACAAACGTCCCAGGATTCCTGCACGCATTCTTCAATGCTCGCCGATGGCAGGTGGTCTCGGCATTCCCAACCTCTGAAATTACTATTATGCGGCCCACCTAGCCCAATGTGTACAATGGCAATCTTCACCTGGGACCAGGGTTTGGGTCAACATAGAATCGGACCTAGTAGAGGGGTCACTGATCTGCTCTGCTCTCTGGCTACCTACTCCACAATGCCTAGATATTTTTCACACTCACACCGTAGTGGCCCTCTCACTTTCTATCTGGTCCAGTTGTAACAAAATGGCCTCTATTTCCCCCACCCCCCGATTATGATAGGCCTCTGGTCCAAACCTGCCTTCACACCTGGCCTCTCATGACCAATGCATACCAAGTGGGAAGGTGGGGGTCCTCAACCATGTTATCAAGACTACATCTTTCCTGCAGTTTTCTGACCTGGCAGAATGCCATCATTTCTGAAAGGAACAGTTCCATCAATATCTGCAGGTCAGGCATTTCCATCACATCAAATAATTAAAACCCAATTGTCGGCCTGATCGCCCACTGTGTTTGAGAACTTGTGTCTCTCTGGACCTTCCTCGTAGGGCTTAACATCAATATTATACAATGCATTGCTCCCTCTGACTACAGAAGTTAGAGACCATTTCCAGAATTTCCCCACTGTGGGAGGCAGATCTGTGGGAACCATTTGACCACGATGACTGGTCTGATATCTATGGATGGACAGCTTGCTGTTCTATTAATGTGCGAATTAAAGAAAATGCAAATAAATTATTACACAAATGGTAATACATCCTATCCAGGCTCCACACCATATATCCACAAGGGAGCAATGTATGTTGGAGGAACTGTGGCCACACTGGCACCTTCATGTATATATGGTGGGACTGTCCCAAACTACACCCATTCTGGACTGATGTCCTCTCCTTTGCCTCAACAATCCTTGTGTCCTCCTACCCTCTACTCCTAAACATGTACTCCTGCCCTTACTGGCCCCAGCACTCCCTTCTCATGGCCACAAGTTGTTCAGACACATTATCAGTGCAGCAACCTGCCATATCCCTGCTTCCTGGAAGAATCCCCTGCCACCGAAACTTACAATGGTCTGCGGCCGGGTATGTCACACCTACCAGATGTAGCACATCACCAGCATCCTGAGGGGCTCCTCCGTATCCATCCACAAAATCTGGTCCCCATGAGCTTCATATCATAATCAGTCTCTACCCCGATTCTGAACCTACTCTGTACTTGTAATTGACTGCTCAGCCTAGACTACCACTGAATCCTTGTTATGCCTATCATTGGTGAGCCTTTCTCTTCTCTCTTATTAACCCCCTGTGCCCCCGCAACACCTTCCTAAACTGCCTCTCATTCTCCCTCCCTCCCCCTCTACAGCCCTCTCCCCTTATTGTTCGAAATGTAATTACAGAACATCACAGCGGTTTACATCTAGCACATGGTGAACTTCACTATGTAAGGGCACCATTGAGACATAGTCATTGACAGCTTCAGGTGTCCCATTTCAAACTGATGTATGCCTCATCTATGTGTCATTGTTGCTGGATTTCTACTGAATTTCTCTGTACATTTGTAAATGATGTTGTTAATAAACATTATTTTAATAAAATATAATGCTGAGGAAGCCAACTCGCAAAGAGGCCATATTAGACTTAATTCTTAGAAATGGTGACAGAATATCTGATGTAAATGTGGGTGAGAGGGTGAGAACCTAGGATCCAACGACCATCAAACAGTATGGTTTAGTATAAACACAGAAACCGACTCACACCACACAAAGACAAAGGTGTTAGATTTTAGGAAGACTGACTTTGTAGAGATGGGAAAATGTGTAAGTGACTCTTTGGCAGAGTGGAAGAACTTGAAAGGAGTGCAGGAGAGGTTGGAAAAATTAAAAAGTGCAATACTTAAAGCAACAGACCTTTGTATAAAAAGGGATAAGAAAAGTACAAGGAAAGGGAAACCAATGTGGTTTGCAAAAGAAGTAGCAAGTATTGGGAAAGAAAAAAGATTAAAGCTGGCCTTTAGGAAATATAAAGAGACTGAGAATAATGAAGACAAAGAGGTCTATCTTGCTAGACAGAAGGAGGCTGTCACGGGCACTAGGAGTTGCTACTCGAGTTTCACCAGATGGAACTCTGCTGGAGAGGCGGGGATATGGCACGCACCTCAAAGCAGGCAGGTGAATGATTGGAGCGACACAACAGCAGGAGAGTAAAGATAGTCTGAGGAAATCAACGACTTGGAGCTGTAAACTGGAGACTGAAGATAATGTAGACACGAGGAGTGGACGTGGATCGGTGATGGTAGGTAGAGGAGGAGTCAGTGGTCTGCGGACAGCAAGTTGTACCATTGCTCTGATGGGAAGAATAGAATTGGTGCAGGTAGGTAGCAGGGTAGTCGGTGGTCTGCGTGCAGCAAGTTGTACCACCGCTATGGTGAGGAAACGGATCCAGGTGTAGGTAGGTAATAGGGAAGTCAGTGGTCTGCGAGTAGCAAGTTGTACCACCGCTGTGATAGGAGGACTTGTCCAGGTGCAGGTATGTAGTAGGGAAGTCAGTGGTCTGCGTGCAGCAAGTTGTACCACTGCTGTGTGAGGGAGTGAAGACTTGTCCAGATGCAGGAGAGTGAAGTTGAAAGGCAAACTGTGGCTGTATGGGAATAGTGCGAGTAGAGCAATGTCTTGAGAGGCAGAGATGGTAGGCACAATCAATAGTCTGTATATAGTTGGTGCCTTGCAGAGGAGAGAAGCTGATCACAGCAGATAATGCACAATGACGCCAAGTTGTAGCGTGAGGAGATATCGAGCTTGAGTGAAAGCTTGTCCTAGCTGAAGCAATGCGGAAACACAGTCTATATGGGTACCTGTACCCTGCGCAACAAACAACAATGGATGCAACTGGTATGTGAGCAAAATAGGTAATAGTCAATAGTCAGTAGAGCATACCCAGTGTAGATCCGGAATCAGCTGAGAGGTGAAGCGTTGTAGCGGTATGGGAACCGCCGCTGAGTTGAGGAAAGAAGCAGCGTGGAAGCTGTAACACGATCAACGGGATGATAGCATTGTAGCGGTATGGGAACCACTGCTGAGTTGAGCAGGGTAAAAGAGCGTGGAAGCTGTAGTCTGAGAAAGCTGCACACAGTTTGGAAACTGTACAAACGAGTAAAGCTGGAAGCAGTTTGGGATCTGCACACACCTATAGAAGTTTCACAGGGAATGAGACTTCAAGATCAGGCCCCTACCTAGGGTTGCAGGTGCCTCAAATAGGGTGAGGTGATTTATCTGTCAATCACCTCTATGGACAGGTGAAGTTAATAGCGGGTCCTGCGCATGCGCAGATGGCAGGATAGCGAGCGGCCATGATTTCACACAGGTGTAGGTAGAAAAGATGGAGGACCTCGCACCAGTGTAGAGGCACTCACGGTCCGGTGAGTGACAGAGGCTAAGAAGGTAATCAGATATGCAAAGGCACAAGCTGAAGAGAATATGGCCCAGTCAGCAGGTAAAGGGGGCATAACTTTATTTAGGTATATAAGTGAAAGAAGAAAAACAAAACGGAGGAATAATAAGACTAAAGACAGACAATTAGAGTCTTGTTGAGGGAGACAAGGTAATAGCAGATCATCTTAATAATTATTTTTGCTCAGTGTTCTCTACAGAAAGAGTGGGGAAGGGACCACAGTTAAGTTGCAAGTATCCTCATAAAAATGAGGTAGATACAAGTACATTTAGAGAGGAGAAAGTCCTCACAGAGCTCTCAAAATTGAAAGTGGATTAATCAATGGGGCCAGATGGGATACACCCAAGGATACTAAATGAGCTTAAGGGGGTGCTGGTAACACCATTAACATAATTATTAAATCAGTCACCAGCTACAGGAGTAATTCCAGAGGACTGAAAAAAGCAAATGTAGTCTCATTGCACAAAAGTGGAAGCAAGGAGGAGGTGACCAACTCCAGACCAGTGAGCCTTACATCAGTAGTAGGACAATTGATAGAACCACTCTTAAAAGAAAGAGTTGTAGAGTATCTCAAATCCAGTAACTTACAGGATCCCAAACAGGGATTTACTGGGGGGAAATCATGTCAAACAAATCTTATTGACTTATCTGACTGGGTGACTAAAGTAATAGAACAATGGGGGTCGTAGATGTAGCTTATTTAGATTTTAGTAAGGCTTTTGACACTGTCCCACATCACAGACTATTAAATAAACTTGAAAGCTAGGGATTGGATTCTAAGATGGTTGAATGGATAAGATCTTGGTTGCAGGATAGAAAACAGAGATATAGTAAATGGAGTCACAGGTGGGAAAGGTTACCAGTGGAGTACCTCAAGGATCTGTACTTGGACCAGTGCTTTTTAATATCTTTATTGGAGACATTGCAAATGGTATTGAAGGGAAAGTATGCCTATTGGCAGATGACACAAAGATATGCCACCGGGTAGACACACCAGGAGGGGTAAAACAAATGATTGATGATTTTGGTAGACTAGAGGAATGGTCAAGAGAGTGGCAAATACAGTTTAATGCCAAAAAATGCAAAATCATGCACTTGGGTCTCAAAAATCCAAAGGCTAAATATAGTATTAATGGCATAATAATGGAAACTACTGAAAAGGGAAGGGATCTAGGAGTCACTATTTCAGGTGACTTAAAGGCAGGTAAGCAATATAACAAAGCAATGAGGAAGGCAAGTCAGATGCTGGGTTGCATAGGGAGAGGAATCAGTAGCAGAAAGAAAGAAGTAATAATGCCACTGTACAGGTCATTGGTACGGCCTCTTCTAGAGTACTGTGTTCAATTCTGGAGGCCATATTTCCAGAAGGATATAAATACATTAGAGACTGTACAAAGAAGGGCAACTAAAATGGTGCATAGCCTAGAGTACAAAACTTACCCAGAAAGACTCAAAGGGGCATATTCAATTAGCTTTCGGATTCGCGGTAACGCGCCGGAACAGCCGCGAAACGTAATACACGGTACCGCAATAACGTGGATTTTCGTTCGCAGCCCATAGGGTTGCGAACGAAAATCCGCGTTAATGCGGTACCGTAATACCCGCAAGAACGCGCACTTTTCGCGGTAACGCGCGTTACCGCGAATCCGAAAGCTAATTGAATATGCCCCAAAGATCTCAATATGTATAGTTTGGAGCAGAGAAGAGAAAGGGGGGACATGATAGAAACTTTCAAATATATCAAGGGTTTAAACAAGGTACAGGAGGGAAACATTCTTCAAAGGAAGAGAAGTACTAGAACACGTGGACATGCACTGACACTGGAGGGAAGGAGGTTCAGAGGAAATTTGAGGAAACACTAGTAGTAGTGGATAAGTGGAATAGTCTCCCATCAGAGGTGGTAGAGGCTAATACAATAGAGCAGTTAAACATGCTTGGGATTGACATAAGAATATCCTTATAAAGAATAAATGATCAGGGTTTAATGTACCATAGGTTAATAATAAAAATGGGCAGACTAGATGGGCCAAGTGGTTCTTATCTGCCGTCAAATTCTATGTTTCTCTGTATGAGGATAATTGGGCCCAAGAGTGCTGCAGTGGAGGTAAGAGGGCAGCACAAGTGCCCTAGAGGGGAACAACAATTATGTCACCAACCTTTATTAAAACGTATAGAATGTGCTAGTAAAATATATAGTGACATAAAAAAATATGTTCTTATAACATTACTTTTCATGATAGTTTCCTTAATTTCTAGTTTTCTAGGCCACAGATAACACAGACATCTTTCATGTAGTCACCTAGGATATATTCAGCCTCTGAATCTCTGGAAAATCATTGTCCTTCCCTTGTATGCCACCCTATAAATAGAAATACATATACTGTCTGCACATTATCACTGGAAATGATACTATCACCAGGTAGCCTATTACAAAAATATCACATAAAGGTTGCCCAATTGTCCTCAATGTGAGACAATGATACGTACTTGTGGGTTTTCGAGGACATGGGATAGTCAAGGCTGTCGTGGTTATGTCTGGATCTGTAATAAAAGCAAAACGGGTTCAATAAGTCAATATTGTATGACATGGAAGAATATGATCTGTGGAAATCCTAAAAGGTAAGTCAGACAAACAGGATTATAGAAGGTATACAGGTTCATTTACATTACATTACAAGAAACTAAAATATTGTCAATTAAACACATTATTCTCTTAAATACTGAAAACAATTAGGACCTACAAGCACATATGACTTACATGAATATTGGAGAAATGTTGACAAAAATTAAAAGAATATACTATGTGGGACGAACATTTTTGGTGAAGTGAAAATAAAGCGTCTTTCATGCCCAAAGTTCCACTGTGACGTCTGATGTTCCACTCAATGCAATGGAATAGCCTGCTCGCTAGTGTGAAAAGTGTGGGCACTGGCTAGCAGGAAAACTGGACATGAACCTTTAACTTTTGCATCCAACTGTGAGTAGCACTCATTCCCCAGCTGTTTTTACCTCAACTACCAAGGAACTGTTGTAGCTAATGTGGAAATACATGTTCCAGCATGCACTGTTGAACCACAAGCACCATGCTTGCCCTTCCAGTGAATGGCTGCCACTTCATTCTAGAACATGTAGTTATTTCAATAACATAAAGTAAAATTACATTTATGTGTATAAAACACTCACAGAGACTAGGAAAACAAACGAGTCAACAAATTATTTTTTTGGTGGTCTCTACTTTTAATGCCATCCAAAGAAGGTGTTAACAGAACAGGTATCATGGCAGTTAAAGCCCCACATATATAGCCTTCCCCACACAAAAAGCAATACTTAACCCTCGTTGGTGATAGTAGCGCAAGTATTCATAGTGAGCAGTTTTGCCTTTGAGCACATTTGACATTGAAGCATTTCATGGTTCATTGAACTTTAGAGGCCTGCACTGTCTTTTTGGGGCGGTTAGCTTGAGGAATGGTACAAAACACAGACCTTGTTCCCTCTGCATTACCTGAAGAGGGTCTTAATTTAGTGGTCCACTAGCTGACATAACATTGTTGTTACCCTGATAACCACACTTCCAAAATGAATGTACAAATCCTTGGCCATTTCCTTGCGATGAGTTGGAAGATCCTCCCTAGCTACTATTACTCCTTTTTTCCTTCATCCATACATCTATATCTTTATTCACAGATTGCAATGGGAAACATGCTTTGTGAGGCTATGTGGAGCAGTCACACAGCAATGTTGGTGTGAGTGTCAGAGGGATATTTGCGTATGAAAAGAGGATTGGTAATTGGGTACAATTGTCTTGGGAGGTAAAGAGGATAGTTTGGGAATTTTATAAGCTTGCTGGAAGAGGTGAGTTTTCACACTTGAAGGGTTGGAGGCTAGAGAAAAGTCTTATTGTACAATGGAGGGAATTCCACATAGTGGATGCAACCTTGCTGCAACGATCAGGAGAGAAGCCGTGCAACCACCTGACTTTGCCTGAGACACATACCCCAGGGACTGGCTAGAGAGACCTGTACTTGTATTGTATTGTATTCTCTGTATGTAATTTTACAGTATTATAGTGTGACTGTTTTAACCTTTTTCATAAAATTACTATAGCTCTGGTGTTGATTTGTGTTAAATAAACCTAAGCATTCTTTATTCAGATATTTGTCTGGGTGTGAAAATACTTTCCCACAATACTGAACTGGAGGCAGATGCTAAGCTGAAAGGCAGAGTATTGAGCTCTGGCCTTAGTCGCTGCAGGTTAACTCTGGGTAAATTCTCTGTCATTTTGTGCAGGCATATAGCCTTGATTGTAATAGAGGTTGACACTAGGAAGAGATCTCCACTCAGCTTTAACCTGGACTGTACCCCTTTTTACTATACAGTTGGAGACCATTCTAGTGCCCCCTTATCTTCAGACCTTGAAGATCCATTCAAATGTTTGCCAGCAGTGAAATCATTAATTATGTAATTTGTCATGTGATTTTATGAAAAATGTTGCGATGAAGAGTTGGGTATCAGAGACAGATTATACAAATTAGCCCATCTGGGACCCCTTCTCCCAAGAGGCATACTTCTCTAGGCCTTACTGGCTCCGTTATCTGTGCCAACTAGTGAAGACTGAGCCAGACATAACTGGGAACAACTCCAGCACCAGATTAGCACCACTTGAATTTTTCTGTCAACTTTTCCCAACATTGTTAACGATGAATCAAATTGCATAACTAGGAAAATATCTTTGAATATAAAAATAAACTATTTATTAAAACAATTCACTAAAGCAGCTGAAGTACTCTCTGAAAATAGTTTACAGAATACTGTACCATATAGCACACACAGAATGGGGAACAAACTCAGTAAGCCACCCTTTATCTTCAATTGCTGCTTGAGGTTAAGATCACATTTCTTTATATTCCTTCCTCCTGTGTCGGTAATATGTGTGTGTAATTGTTATTTCCTGTATTCCTCAGATGGTCCTGTGCCATCCTCCATAGCTTCATGGTATATGCAGTATGTTTAGATACATAATTAATTAATCATAATTACAATGAATAATTATAATGACTAATCCTCTGCATTAACTGTGAATGTGTATGTTTTCCAGTTTTCTTTACTACCTTACATTGAGCATCATAGAGGCTCAATTTACGGTTGAAAGTACATCAATTTTTATGCATTTGATATGCAATTCCTTGTTGTGCATGCACACTAAAAATGCATATGTGTATGTTGACATGTAACCTACTGCATATTGGAGAGGCAGAAAAGGAGTTGGCAATTTTATGCAATGATGTAATAACTATCAGCAGCACTTTCTAGCTACTTCTTATTGCATAATAACCCCTCCAGCTTACAGTAATTAAGTCATTAGTGTGATGCCTATACTATACAAAGTCGGGCAATCTTAATTTGCATTAAGTAACTGACATTTCCATTTGGTCTGCAGCAAAAAAACAGATTCCCATTTGATATTTAAAGGGGTAAGCATCAGATGTGGAGGTGTTTGAAAATGTCACTTTGAAATTTATTAATAACTGTCAAGACAGTTTTTTCTCTTGTGTATATAACACTTTGTTATTCTTATATTGTGTACAAATAGGTAATGCATATAAGCCACACCCCTACACTACTGTGGAGCATGAGTATGGAAACTGGTATGTCTGGTATACATCTAGCACACATGTTACTATTTTTCAGATAGATGCATGCCTCCAACTCAACATATACATGTAATTATTGTGTGCAGTGTTTCCTACATATTTTCAGTATGCAAATGTTTCCAAAGTTACATGATCCCCATAATCTGTATTTCTCAACAAGGGGTCCTGAGTAGAGTAGGAGAATTTACAAACTGCTTTAAACTATATTTCAGATACTCATATGGGTAGTACTTTAATAAAGATTTCCTGTGTACCTAACCGCCTTTGATATTAACATGGGAATGCCAGTGGATTGTGTGTTGTCCTGTTTAATGTCTGCACTTCAGAGGTAGCATGCCTGCACAGGCCCTAGGTATCTTCACCCACCTCTGACTATACCTGCAGTGAGATCAGCACATTCCAATATTCCGTTGTTCACAAAAACTGGTTTATGTCAACCGACGAGATAAGAAGCATAATTTCAACAGAGAGGTTAAACTGATAACCTTAAACTGACAATTTTCCACATCATTCTATTACTTTTTAAACATTCTTCTTTGCACAAATTCCCCTCTTCAGTGACATAATCAAAAGAAGTGTGCTGGTATGGTAATCTGTTTTACAACCAATTTATTGCCGTTTTGTCCAAGAACAGTTCTTGCAATAGGTTCTAAAAATACATCATAATCATCTTCTGGAACACAGCACAGCGATGGCATTACTTCCACTAAACCTGGTATGATATTTCACCCCTATACATATGAAACATGATTATGTTATATTAATACCTTGGGAGGTTCATTATTCCTATAGGTTACTTATGGAACCTGAATATGTCATTGATACAGGTTATCTGGTTACATCAAGTGGTTACAAATTTACAGAGGTTTTTACAAACAAGTATTATGGAAAGTATTGCTTTGATCCATTATGTCTCTCATAAGTAACAAACCTCTGAATTATATCTGTTTCCTTCATCAAATTACATTAACCTCTTATTTACTCATACACACTGAATTGATGGAAAAGATTTTGACTATGTAAATTCAGATATTAGGAGAGATCATGACAACATTAACATATAATTTCTATAATTATCCTCATTAAAATAAACTGGCTGTGTAAAACCATGCCCACACCATTCAAATCTTCCCACATATTTTAACTACACCCACATTTTGCAGCCGACCCTTCAAAAGACTCCCTGATTTCACTCCTCCTAAGATGATGTCTCTACTATGCAGTTGAATCATTTAAAGATTGTGTGACTTCAAGACAGCAATAAGTTAACGATGTGTGAGTTGGATAAGACTTCATATTGAGGATTTTCATAAAATTGTCTATTCTTTTTTTGCTAATTTAATGCGCCACGCTGTTTACAAAACTCATGTGCACTGAGAAATTGTATGTTATATGCAGATTATGTTGCTGCATATCATATTATTTTTATTATATTTAAAGCTAATGTATGAATTTTCTCAAGTCAAATTGCTTTACAAATAATTACAAACTGCATAATCAGTATATCGGAGAGCAGACTTTGATAAAGTATTATTTTAGTTATAGGCTATATACAGTCTTATACTTTATCAGTAACAACATATTTAGATGTGTTTATTCTATAATAGAATTCTAAGTATAAACAAGGAAAAAAAAGTAAAAAATGTAAAATGTAATTGACTACATATGTTAATCATTGTTTATTAAAAACAACTAATCACTTAAGCATAGCTGTTTTGGGGGCTCTGATTGCTCACTGAAATGTTAGATCAAAATGTCCCATATGTTGCAGATTAGGAAACACAGCCCTAATCTAACTTGCGTTGTAGAAACCCAGCACACATGGGGCAAGGTATTAGCTCTTAAAAGACTGTGGCTGGGGCGGGCATGCTGTGCTACACTCTCCCCCATCTCGAAAGGGGTCTCCTTTCTAATTAAAACAGCTGAACTTTTTTCTAGAACAGGTTCTATTGACCGACATGGTAGATATGTGTTTATAGGGGCCATAATAAACTCTTCTCCTCTCATAATTCTTGCTGTATACACCCCCCCCCCCCCCCTCATGCAAGAGTCACATTCTCAAAAAATGCACTTCTTTTGTGGCTCAGTCACCAAACACACCAGTGTTGTTTTTGTTAGACTTCAACAACATAATGGATCTTTCACAGGACAGGAGTGAATTAATAACACCTGACTGTACTAGACCGAACTCTTTCGACAATTAATTGATAAAATGTGGACAGTTGGAGACTCATGCACCTGATTTAAGATAATTTACTTGTCACTGTACAACGTATCACTCTCTTTCATGTATAGACTTGACCAATATCTCGCATAGACTGGCCCCACTAGTCTCCATACTGGAATACCTTCCAAGAAGGATTTCAGACCACTCCTAATTATGCTGACCATAAACCTCTCCTCCAACAAAGAGATCTGGTTCTGGAAGCTTAATGCCTTTTGGCTTACTTTTAAGAACACTAAGGTGGAATATTTACTAAATTGCGGGTTTGAAAAAGTGGAGATGTTGCCTATAGCAACCAATCATATTCCTGTTATCATTTATTTAGTACATTCTACAAAATAACAGCTACATTCTGAATGGTTGCCATAGGCAACATCTCCACTTTTTCAAACCCGCAGTTTAGTAAATCTAGCCCTAGGTCTGATCTGGTTAGTATTTGGGAGAGGTATTTCAGTGACAATGCTTCTCAGGTTAATACTGGCACTTTGTGGGATTATTTTAAAGTGTTCCCCAGAGTGTCGGAAATTAAAAAATCAGTAGGAGGAAAGAAGCCAAACAGTGGTGTTGAGATTAGGAGACCTTATTATAGACACATGCTCAAAAGAAAGATAAAGCTAACTGGTCAAATCACCTCATCTCTGGTTAACTCCGGGTAAACTCTCCAATGGTTGGTGTAAGCAGATAACCAGTAGGTACCCCGCTATCTTAACAGCACTTAACTCAATATACAGGTGCAAGTTGTGTGCATGGGCAGTGTGACAAATTTTACACATGTCACATTTTTACACATAAATGGACTTAGGTTCATCTCTAAATCAGCTATATAATTTAGGGTGCAGAACTCTAGGTAGCTTCCGGCAGGATCACTACTGCTAGGTTGGCTGATGGCTCCTGTTCACAGCACTGTGACAGCTTGTTGGTGACCAGGAGCACCAGTAAAAGTGGCACAGGGTGTTGGGTACCAGGGAAAGGACCCTGGGAGGATGATAGCTGTGTTAGGGACACATGTGATCACATTTCTACGTTAAATACTAATTACAGGAACGTTATAACTGGTACATTTAGGAATGTAGGAAGTGATGTGAGGAGGGGGAGAGGATCCGACTGGTTTAACCTTTATTGAATGCAGCCTGGTACACCTCTCTAGTCACATAAATCAAGCAGCTGATTTACTGTAGTACTGCAGTCACACAGTACATTTACTCAAAGGTCTTTAGGAGAGGAAATTGATATATAGTACAGTAACACATGGACCCTCATTCATCATGAATTCCTACTAGAGATGCTCAGGCTCGGTTCCCCAAGAACCGAACACACTCGACCTTAGCAGATCCGAGTATCGAGCCGAGCCAGCTTGGTACATTTGCGCGCTTTCAGGATTTAGAACAAGGCAAAACGTCATTGTTACGTTGTCGGATCTTGCAAGTTTTGGATGCTATAAGTACCGCCCTCCACGGCGATCTAGCGCCATTTCACAGAGGGACACAAAAGGGGTAGCACAGTTCTTGGCAGTCTGCAGATCAGTTGGGCAGCATCATAGGTAGAATAGAAAGAGAAGGTGTAGCAGTGTTCTTCAAAGTCTACAGTGACATTCAGTAGAGCTCCATTGCTAATTGTCATTGCTGAAATAGAATTAATAATAGGTCTGGCAGGCTTGGTCTTCTAAATCTGCAGTCCCATAATGTACAGTATTATATAGGTAACACACAAGAGGAGAGCTCCATTGCTTCATTACTAATAGCCATTGCTGAAATACAAATGCTAGGGCTGGCAGGCTTGGTGTAAATCTGCAGTCAAATTGTACGGTGTTATATAGGTAACACACAAAGAGAAGAGCTCCATTGCTCCATTGCTAATTGCCATTGCTGAAATACAAATACTAGGGATGGCAGGCTTGGTGTAAATCTGCAGTCAAATTGTACGGTGCTATATAGGTAACACACAAAGAGAAGAGCTCCATTGCTCCATTGCTAACTGTCATTGCTGAAATACAAATAATAGGTCTGGCAGACTTGGTCTTCTAAATCTGCAGTCTTTGTTTGAAAATGTATGAAAATTATATTGTGACCTGTGAGGTGGTCAAAATTGACTGCAAATGACTTGAAATTAGTGTTATTGAGGTTAATAATAATGTAGGGGGGGGGAAGCAAAAATATGTGATTTTAGCAAAAAAAAATAGGGATTTTAGAAAAAAATTGTGATCCAAAACCAAAACACGCAAGGGCGGTTTTGCCAAAACCAAAACCAAAACCAAAACATGAAGTTAATCCAGATCCAAAACCAAGACCAAAACACGGGGATCAGTGAACATCTCTAATTCCTACCTCAGTATTCTTCCTATTATAAGCTGTCATCTATACTATGTGTCACACCCTTCACCAAATTCAGCCATTGTTATTCTTATATGAGATTTTACATACAGAGCATTAAAGCTATTTAAAATGTTTTTGATCTCAAAATAAAAATATTTTTCTGGGAACACTGTACAATGTAACATAGAACAGATGTCAGAAATATACACACTACTGTGAATCATACAGCCAGGAAGACATGCCTAATAAATATTTGGTAATTGCTAGTTATTCTCATGACTTTCCCATGCTACGGAAATTTCTTACATTAACCAGGGATATTTTAGCTTTAGACAACATACCGGTATATAATTCATTGCAATCATTGGATAGATGCAAGTCAAATTAATCACTTAATACGTGGCATAGCATAGATAAAAGTATATTTCCACAGCTATTAGATCTTGAATCATTGTATAAGTGATCTGTTTGAAACCATAGTGAGTTGTTAGTTCTTGTCCGCATTTGTATGTCTGTATGTTGTGTAGTATGTACCCTAGATTGTGTTCTTTTAGTATGACTTTCCATTGACCATAACAGACAAGTTCTTTCTACAAAGCTCTTAAAATTAAACAGTGAACGCCAAAACTCTCTAATACATAGTTGCCAACTTTCTCACTCTCTGCGTACTAGCCACTTGATCTCCCCTCCAGGAACTCCCAGAGGGGTGGTCAAGTGGCTAGTGTGTGGGGGGAGGGGGGGGGGGCTGGTGCAGTGAGTACTGTCATTTGGCCCCATCCTCCATGACTAAATGCTGCAATTGTATCATCAAATCATGGGGACAGGATTAAAAAGATCGAGTCATCAAGGTCCCTGTCCTGACCACTTTGCAAGGAAATGGGCAGGGTGTGGAAGGATAATCCGCTCTCCTGGGAGTCTGGGGGAAGTATCCAGAATCCGTGAGTGGGAAAGTATGCTCTTTTACATGCCAGGGAAACAAATATCTGACTTTTGCTTACAAATGCTACAGACAGTGCTTTTTTTGTCATAAACTCACAGAACTCCAGCACCTTTTTTCAACGGATTTTCCAAGCTTTAAAAGTAACTTATGAACATTTGATGTTTGGTCCACGTGGACTTGAATCGCCCTGTCGAGTGTAGCAGGTCGGCGGCAAAATCATTAAAACGGTGCATGTGGGCTGCTTGTGTGTCACGTCTGATGCATGCGTACTTTGTCCACGCTTGTTGTGATGGCGCTGCTCGGGCTTGTGGCGCTGCTCAGCTTGTGATTGGTTGTGTGGTCATGCGCTGAGAGCTTACTGCGGGCGGTGACCGTTATGTTTCGCTACACAACTGATGTGTGTGGGTGTGTGTACAGTGATTGACTACATGATGTGAGATCCGGCAACTTTTTTCTTATGAAAAAAGCACTGGCTACAGATATTGAGCATGGTAGAGACATTGATCTTATTACACACAGGTACAGGAGTTCTAGGTTTAGTGGACGCAGAGGCACTCCAAGTCAATCCTCCTCCTTTCTTGGATGGTCTTATCGATGCCTCTGAGCAGCCAGGCGGAGAGTGCATTGTGATTATGTGATCACACTGAGGCGAATCATCCCAGTGGGTCCTGGCTCACTAGGAGCCTCCTGATTGGCTGTCTGCCCTTTATAGTGCAGAAGACTCCTACCTTAAGTACAGTCGCACTGAGTTAAACTCCTACTATAGTTTTGTCTTGCCTTTGATTCTGTTCTGACCTCTGCTTTGGAGAGTGACAACCCTTTCTGCATCACTGTCAGCCCTGTCCTCCACATTGAATTTGGAGTCCTTTCCAGACTACTGTCCACTCAGACCCTATATCGGATTTTGCTTAATCTCTGGAATCTGGTTGATCACTGAACAGACATGGAGCCATTCCTACTTGTGGTCTGAGTACCAGCGTTTCTTGTACGCTGTCATTATCATTTGATTGGTGACCCCAATATATCTAGTACCAGGGTCAGTCTCGGAATAAGCCTCTACACTTACTTACCTAACACCTGGGGGCTACCAAGCACTGGCGAGCACCTTTCACTCTCAGGGAAAGAGGTCTGCTACAGGTGTAGGCAACAGTTAGCCAGGTTCTAGAGGTTCTTTCTGGCAACTTGAAGCCTGGCATCACAAACAAATGAATACATATGGCATGCCATGACAATTATTAGATGTTTCATGACAGTGAGGAGCAGGAGCATGGTCAGAGATACTGATTAATGCCTGATACTGTCACGATGATCTGTACACCGTAATTACTAATCCTTGTAGGGGAGCCAAAAGTGAGGGAAAATGTGAAGAGACAGACACTGAGAGAAAAGAAAGAACAGGAACTGCAGAGAAAAGATAAAAAATAAAAATAAAAGTAGATTTTAGGTAAAAACTGAGATAGTGGTCCTGTTTCATCAATATGGGTGCAGGTCTGCTCTACACTACTACACAAGATGCTGCAGGATATGCCCAATACTTATGTGTATTATAAATTCTCAAAAGAATGCACAGAAATATTTTTTTTTAATCAATGTCACCTATTTAATAATATAGGCAATAATAATAATAATAATAATAATAATAATGGCAAAGCATTAAAAAAAATTTTTTTTGTATTCTCCCTCCCATGAAATACATTTATAATGTTATTAATGTCTACTGTACATAAAATAAATGTTTACAGTTGCTTCTGATTGCATACACCTGTTACAGCATGCGTACACGGCCGTCATCATTAGTAAGCGGCACACAGACTAGCCCTGTAGCGGGAGCAAGAAATATGGCTGAAAAACAAGTGGCTGAGAAATGCCCAGAGCTTGAATCGGACGCTGCTGGGTGCACTCGAGATTGGCACGCCCTTACTGTACATTGACTATGGGCAAACACCACTTCCCCACCCCGTTCTCTCCCCAAAATCGTAGGCTGTAATAAGTGTCCTTGGCGCTCGAAGATGAATTGAATGTTGCTGCGTTCTATGGCGCATGGTCTAATTCTGGGCATGCGCAGAATGATTTTGCGGAGGATATGCACAAAATCAGCAGATACGCTCCTTGATGAATCAGGCCCACTATGTGTGGAATAGCATGATGAGAATTTAAGTAGAGAAAAAATAAATAAGAATAAGAATAAGAGATGAGAAATTAAAGAAAAAGAAAATAAATAGTTTAATCATAGAGAATAGAGTAAAAAAGCAAAACAAATCAAAGATAACAGGAAACAAAGTAAAGGGCGCCAGAGAGAGAGAGAGCCAGAAAGAGAGAGAAGAAACTGTGAAGAGTCAGTTATTGAAATCCTGTCAGAAAGCCAATCAGTTTAATGGCAGCTAGTCAGCCAGACACTAATGATTTTGCAGTTTGCTAGTCAGTACAAGAACAATAACTGTTAGCTACTTCATATTTTGTAAAATAGCAATCATTTAATAATTTTTGTCAAATAGCCAGCTACCGAAACCGTGTCAGAAAACCAGTCAGATTATTATCAGGTAGTCAGTCAGAGACTAATGATTTGTCTGCTTTTAGTCAGCATAAAAATATAATTTTGTCAGATCTCAGGTTGGCGATAACAGAAGAAAAATCATTGAACAAAATGCTTTGTTATTTCAAAAACGTATTTTTTCAATTTTGAAAGATTTTTAAATATTTTAAAAAAAAAAAAGTAAAAATATGTTTATCTATTTTGTTTACTGTCTATTTTTCATTTTTTAAAAATTTGGGCTTTTTGTTGCACTGTAAATGCCTGAAAAGGCACAGGAGTGGAGATTCTAATGTGGCAGAAGGTCAGACATTGAAGTAGAGATGGTCACTGACCCCCGTGTTTTGGTTTTGGATTCGGTTTTGGATCTGGATTACCGTCATGTTTTGGTTTTGGTTTTGGTTTTGCAAAACCGCCATTGCGTGTTTTGGTTTTGGTTTTGGTTTTGTTTGGTTTTGTTTTGCTATTTTTTGGGAAAATCCATGTTTTTGGGCCTAAATTAACCCAATTTAGTGCTCCAACTGTTTTAGAGACAAGTAATCTAATTGTTGAGGTAATAAATCATCCAAAAAAACAGTTTAATTCTTCGTTGGTAGGCCTATTCTACACACAAAACAGATTGTCTTCCTCTCCATCTATGCATATTGGCAATGCAGCCATCGTCTTTGAATGTATATTACACCCTACACTTATAGTTAAATATGTAAAGAAATGGAAAAAGCCAGTTTGGTTTCTGTCTCTCAAGGCCCCCCTCCACTTGTATAAAATACCAAAAAATTCAGCCATTATAGACTGTACAATATTAATTGACATGGAGAAAGCCAGTTTGGTTTCTGTCTCTCAAGGCCCCCCTCCACTTGTATAAAATACCAAAAAATTCAGCCATTATAGACTGTACAATATTAATTGACATGGAGAAAGCCAGTTTGGTTTCTGTCTCTCTAGGCCCCCCTCCACTTGTATAAAATACTAAAAAATTCAGCCATTATAGACTGTACAATATTAATTGACATGGAGAAAGACAGTTTGGGGTCACTCTGTCTCTCTAGGCCCCCCTCCACTTGTATAAATTACCAAAAAATTCAGCCATTATAGACTGTACAATATTAATTGACATGGAAAAAGCCAGTTTGGTTTCTGTCTCTCTAGGCCCCCCTCCACTTGTATAAAATACCCAAAAATTCAGCCATTATAGACTGTACAATATTATGAAAAATGGACAAAGCCAGTTTAGGGTCACTCTGTCTATGACACCCTACCCTTAAGGATAAATTGCCCTAACAGCAGCCTTTCAAGATGGTATGTGATATGGAAATGCCACAAGTCCCTTTCCTCTTTGGGGGTAGATTGCACCCTACACTTACATAGAAAGTTTTAAAAAGATGTTATCGGCATCATCTTCAGCTTAATCCTCACCCTCATCAGTGTGTACGTCATCATCACAGACTATCAATTCATCGCCGCTTGAATCCGCCATTAGAGAACAGTCAGTGCTTGGATGTCTTGGATGGTGAAGGCCTTCCTCGTGGAAGATGTAGTTCATTTTTATAAACATCATTTTCTCCACATTTTTGGGAAGTAACCTTCTACGGCGATCACTGACTAAGTTCCCTGCTGTGCTGAACACTCGTTCAGAGTACACACTGGAGGGTGGGCAGCTTAGGTATTGCAAAGCAAGTTTGTACATGGGTTTCCAAATGGCCTGCTTTTCTTCCCAGTAAGGAAAGGGACTGTCTGACATTTCCATATCAACTACCTCTTGAAAGTAATCCTCCACCATCCTTTGCATGTTTATACTCATATTGGATGGAGTTATGGGCAAAGTGACACATTTTTTTGAAAAATCCTTCAAACCAGCCCAGATGTTAAATTGTTCTGGTCTGCCCCCTGTGTCTTCCCTGCTTCTTTTTTGGAAATTTAATTTTTTACGAGCAACAGCTTGAGAAAGTGAAGGAGGACACGTCGTCAAGCCGAGGCCCAGTTCAGCGGCCAACTTGCTGAGCAATAGCTCCTTGCAAAAGTTCACATCTCGCTCATTTACAAGTAAAGACTCAATGTAGGTTTTAAACCTTGGATCAAGCACAGTGGCCAAAACGTACTGATCCGAGTTCAAGATCTTAATAACTCGAGGATCATTGTGAAGCGAATTAAGTACTTGATCGACAAGGCCAACATACTTTGCTGAATTGCTTGCTTTCAGCTCCTCCTTCATTTTCTCAAGCTGCTTTTCCAATAGTCTAATTAAAGGAATGACTTGGCTCAAACTAGCAGAGTCAGCACTGACCTCACATGTCACAACTTCAAATGGTTTCAGCACCTTGCACAGCACTGAAAGGATTCCCCACTGTGCAAGAGTGAAATACATCCCCCCTCCTTTCCCAATGTCATGACTTGTGCAATATGCTTGGATGGCTTTGCGCTGTTCCTCCATCCTCTGAAGCATGTACAGGGTGGAATTCCACCGAGTTACCACCTCTTGCTTAAGTTGGTGGCAGGGCAAGTTAAACTGCTCTTGGAGCTGCTGTAATCTCCTACATGCTGTGGCTGAATGCCTGAAATGGCCTGAAATTTTACGGGCCACCGAAAGCATCTCCTGCACCTCACGGTTATTTCGTAGGAAGCTCTGCACCACCAAGTTGATGGTGTGAGCAAAACAGGGAATATGTTGTAAATCACCCAGCTGTAATGCTCGCACTATATTGTTGGCGTTATCTGAAATGACATACCCTGGGGAGAGTCCGAGTGGTATAAGCCATGCATCAATCACATCTCTCAGTTTGCGTAACAAATTGTCAGCCATATGCCTGTTAGTGAAGCCGGTGATACAAAGAGTGGCCTGCCTGTGACAAATGTTACGTAGTGGTGTACATGCTGCTGCTGTTCCTGCTGGTGAAGGTGAATGACCAACCCAGTGGGCTGTCACAGTCATATAGTCTTTGGTTTGGCCACTTCCACTTGTCCACATATCTGTGGTTAAGTGAACAGTGGGCAGAATGGCATTTTTCAGCGCAATCTCTACATTTTTACACACTTTTTGGTATAGTTGTGGAATAGCTTTACGGGAGAAATGGTGTCGCGATGGAATTCTGTAACGCGGACACAAAACCTCAATTAACTGTGAAAAACCAGCTGCGTTTATTGTGGAGATTGGACGCAGATCTAACACTAACATTGCAGCCATGGCGTCTGTGATTCGCTTGGCGACTGGGTGACTGCTGTCATATTTGCTTCCCCTCGCAAATGATTGTTTCACAGTTAATTGCTGAAATGTAGGACTGCTCATTTTATTCACCTGCCTCTGGGATGACGATTCACCCCCAGCAGCAGCAACAGCAGCAGCAGGACTAACGCTTTCTTCAGAGGAATCAATAATAGTGCCGGAATCATCCAGCCTTAAGTGGGATGCCGGGCTAACTCCGAGCGCTACTGAGGATATTGATGAGGATGGTGTGGTGGGTGTATTTTGTAGCCGTCGGTATGTCGGTGAGCGGAGGGTCTTAGCTGATGAGGGAGTGCTTGTATTCTTTTGGGAAGAACTTTCAGCTTTTCCCAACACTTTGCCATGAACTCTCGTTAAATGGCGTAACATAGACGAGGTTCCAAGATGGTTAAGGTCCCTCCCTCGACTGACTGTGGCATCACATACACTACAAATGGCTATACAATTGTTGTCTGGATTTGGGTAGAAATAATTCCACACATAAGAAGTGGATTTTTTTGTTTTATGCCCAGGCATGACAATGGCCTTTTTCTTGTCACGTGCCAGAACTGCTGCCACTGGTGCAGGACTTACACAAACAACCTCATCCTCATCAACATCCTCATTAGCACCCTCGTCGCCTACACAAATCTCCCCCTCATCCTCTTCTAATTCCAAAGTGGCATCCTCAATTTGGGTATCACCGGCTACACTCGGGCTATTAAGGCACACATCAGCAGAATGCTCACGTTTAGACATCCCACTGTTGGATGGACTCTCCACAGGGATTGTTGTCATTTGTGAATCAGAGCAAATATTCTCCTGTAATGCCTCACTGTTATCTTGCAGCTCGGCTTTGACGCGTAACAGTAGTTGTGCACCAATTGTAGGCTGGGTAACTTTTTGGGATCTGCCACTAATAGCCAAAGGTGAAGGCCTCATTCTCTCTTTGCCACTGCGTGTGTAGAATGGCATGCTTGCAATTTTTTTTTTATCGTCACTTAACTTTTGCTCAGTTACACTTCTTTTTCGCTTCAATACAGTAATTTTTTTTTTGGTTTTTGTTTTATGCACTAATTTGAAAACACTCTGTTGTTTGACATCGCCTTGGCCAGATGACGTACTGGGAACACTAACATCAGGACTGGTGACAGAACCTGGTTGCTCATTTAGATCATATGTGGACTGCTTTGAATCCATTCTGAGCGCAAACCACTGGGGAGTGCTAAAAATTATTTAGTAGATTCTGCTGACAGATATGACTTTTGACAGCCAGAAATATTAATGCACAATTAGGGAGGACACCCCAAAAACACTGAGGAGTGCTAAAAATTATTTAGTAGATACTGCTGACAGATATGACTTTTGACAGCCAGAAATATTAATGCACAATTAGGGAGGACACCCCAAAAACACTGAGGAGTGCTAAAAATTATTTAGTAGATACTGCTGACAGATATGACTTTTGACAGCCAGAAATATTAATGCACAATTAGGGAGGACACCCCAAAAACACTGAGGAGTGCTAAAAATTATTTAGTAGATACTGCTGACAGATATGACTTTTGACAGCCAGAAATATTAATGCACAATTAGGGAGGACACCCCAAAAACACTGAGGAGTGCTAAAAATTATTTAGTAGATACTGCTGACAGATATGACTTTTGACAGCCAGAAATATTAATGCACAATTAGGGAGGACACCCCAAAAACACTGAGGAGTGCTAAAAATTATTTAGTAGATACTGCTGACAGATATGACTTTTGACAGCCAGAAATATTAATGCACAATTAGGGAGGACACCCCAAAAACACTGAGGAGTGCTAAAAATTATTTAGTAGATACTGCTGACAGATATGACTTTTGACAGCCAGAAATATTAATGCACAATTAGGGAGGACACCCCAAAAACACTGAGGAGTGCTAAAAATTATTTAGTAGATACTGCTGACAGATATGACTTTTGACAGCCAGAAATATTAATGCACAATTAGGGAGGACACCCCAAAAACACTGAGGAGTGCTAAAAATTATTTAGTAGATACTGCTGACAGATATGACTTTTGACAGCCAGAAATATTAATGCACAATTAGGGAGGACACCCCAAAAACACTGAGGAGTGCTAAAAATTATTTAGTAGATACTGCTGACAGATATGACTTTTGACAGCCAGAAATATTAATGCACAATTAGGGAGGACACCCCAAAAACACTGAGGAGTGCTAAAAATTATTTAGTAGATACTGCTGACAGATATGACTTTTGACAGCCAGAAATATTAATGCACAATTAGGGAGGACACCCCAAAAACACTGAGGAGTGCTAAAAATTATTTAGTAGATACTGCTGACAGTTATGACTTTTGACAGCCAGAAATATTAATGCACAATTAGGGAGGACACCCCAAAAGCACTGAGGAGTGCTAAAAATTATTTAGTAGATACTGCTGACAGATATGACTTTTGACAGCCAGAAATATTAATGCACAATTAGGGAGGACACCCCAAAAACACTGAGGAGTGCTAAAAATTATTTAGTAGATACTGCTGACAGATATGACTTTTGACAGCCAGAAATATTAATGCACAATTAGGGAGGACACCCCAAAAGCACTGAGGAGTGCTAAAAATTATTTAGTAGATACTGCTGACAGATATGACTTTTGACAGCCAGAAATATTAATGCACAATTAGGGAGGACACCCCAAAAGCACTGAGGAGTGCTAAAAATTATTTAGTAGATACTGCTGACAGATATGACTTTTGACAGCCAGAAATATTAATGCACAATTAGGGAGGACACCCCAAAAGCACTGAGGAGTGCTAAAAATTATTTAGTAGATACTGCTGACAGATATGACTTTTGACAGCCAGAAATATTAATGCACAATTAGGGAGGACACCCCAAAAACACTAAGGAGTGCTAAAAATTATTTAGTAGATACTGCTGACAGATATGACTTTTGACAGCCAGAAATATTAATGCACAATTAGGGAGGACACCCCAAAAGCACTTAGGAGTGCTACAAATTATTTAGTAGATACTGCTGACAGATATGAGTTTTGACAGCCAGAAATATTAATGCACAATTAGGGAGGACACCCCAAAAGCACTGAGGTGTGCTACAAATTATTTAGTAGATACTGCTGACAGATATGACTTTTGACAGCCAGAAATATTAATGCACAATTATGGGGGACACCCCAAAAGCGCTGGGGAGTGCCAAATATGAAGAAAAAATAATAAACCTCTATCCTCCTCTCTGCACTAGCGATTTTGGTTAGAGCAATTGCAAGAACAATATTGTATTTTCTGTCCCTGCTCTAATTAGCCTATGACTACACCCTGCTCTCTCCCTCTGTCAAATGGCGATGGATTGCTGTGGAGGCGTGTATTTATAAAGTTGAAGTATCGCGAGAACCGAGCCCCGAGATCCGACGACGTCACAATGACGTTCGGCCTCGATTTGGATTCGGAATGGGCGGGAGAGTACCGAGCTGCAGCTCGGTACTCGGATACCCAAAGTTCGGGTGGGTTCGGTTCTCGGAGAACCGGACCCGCCCATCTCTACTTTGAAGTGACCTTTACATTTTTGTACAGTGTATTTTCCAACCCACCACACACTTCTGTGGACTTCTAGGCATCAGTAGTGGTTCAGAGAAGGAGGGAAGCGGTTACAAATTACCAGGGCCCGGGCCTGCTATGGGGGGCTCGCTGCCAGGTAGTTAAAAAAAAAATTAAATGGGCTTTTTTATTTTGGTCCAGCGCGTGGTGTTGTGAATGAGGCATTGACAGGTAGGTGAGAATATCACCACTTTAATACATAATGGGGGTAATTCAAATTCCGGTGATGTGGTGCGCTGACTTCACGCTGCGCACATTGCTGGCAATTACGGTAGATATCCACTCAATTTTCCTCACACCTCTATGGGGTGCAAGGAAAAGTGAGCTGAGATTTCTGTCAAAATCTCTGCTGCATAGTGTCTCACGGACGTTCTGGAGACACTTCGCGGCTAATTGACCTCCCCCATAATGTAATGTGTATAGAGGTGCAGCCATGTTGGCCATGCCACAATCACTATGTGACCATGCCCCCTTCGAAGGGGCTGCCACGTCTTCTGCTATGTGTGTGTGTGTGTGTGTGGAGGGGGGGGCAGAAAGTTGCTATACTGGGGCCCCAAATTTCTCTTGCCGGCCCTGGGTATCAGAGACATCTTCACAGACAGGAAATAAATTGTGCAACTTAAATTGCGGTAGGCAGATCATCAAGACACACCGGTGCAAAGCAAAAGCAAATTGCAGTGAGCATCCATTGCACCTCGTGAATTACGTCCAGTATATGCTGCTTTGGAAAAGTCTGTAAATGACACTGCACAGCAAAGAAGATCGATGTGATTGCTCGTGTTGTGCTAGAAATTGAAGTGTTATAGCCTTACTAAACTTAACTTGTCCAACATTTGATGCCCCTCTCCCCTTTATGATTGTATCTAAACCAGTGGTTTAAGTGGAAATTTAGAAGTAGTGGAATGGGAATGTAAGTGAATTGAATTTGATAGTTTTACAATGAAGGTAGTAGAAGTAGCACTATGACATACCACTGTATACACCCCTACTTTGACCACTTGTCCCAACCATGTTATTCATTGTGATTAAATCAGGTATAGAGACTCCAGGTACCTCACGTCACACAGGGCAGAGTGTGCCCTTGAGTACTGTAAACCCTACCTTCTCCAGGTGTCCCCATGTGCGATAGGAGGTGAGCGCTGGGCATTTTTGATAAAGGTTTAGCCAGACAACCCCCCTCAGTGTTTAGCTGGAAACGTGATCTCCCTGATGTGTAAATATGAAGAAATGCTATTCACTAATGCCTTTGCTCTGGGATTGATAAAGTGGGAATAGCCCCTACACCGGTTATATAATGTCAAAAAAGAGACTTGAGAATGGCAAAACAAAGTCACTATTTTATTAAATAAACTAATAGAAAATGTGTGAAAAACACACTGTGTGCAACAGCTAGATCACCCCAATGATGTAACAGGGCTCACATTTGGGTCTGAACAATTCCTAAACTTGTGTTTAGATACAAAAGGTTCTATGTACCAATATTCATAGACCCATAGGGGCTGATGCAGAATTGGACCCAAAATGGGAGTAACTTACTGTTAAAAAAAGAGCATGGAAAACAAACGCATTCCCACCCATTTGTAGAGCCTTACACATCTGAGATATGTCCACCATCGGCAGCATATGCTCCTGGTTTATGTTATGTCATCCTCATCGGCATTTTCTTGCACCTGTCCTATAGCAGACGTGAAACGTACGTCTCCTAACAGCCATATATACGTGTTTCATAGGACTGTATGAGCCATATTTGCATGAACATGCCTTTAGTGTACTCGGCCTGTGTCTGTATAGAAGCATATGTGTACACCCACTTTCTGGCATGCACAGAGTGATGTCACAAAAGATACAGTAGGTAAACTAGGGTATGTACACTCTGCATCAGTCCCATAGTGTTCCATTTTTTGTGCAGAGCAGTGCCATACATAGTAATACATTTTTACATATAACGCAGCTCTGCTAAAAAAACGGGCATGCATGCCGCCCTCGATTGGACCCAACTCCTCTTCCAGCCATGCCCCCCAACTGACGGGCACATAAAGACGCCATCAATAGGCAAATATGGAGGAAACAGTGAAAGTGCGCTTCTTTGCCATGATAATTGAAACATGTAATCTATAATAGTACATTTTTGGACACTTTATAAATAAATGCTAATAATAAAAGTAGATTCCCCTTCACCATTAAAATGATTATGTTATACAGTACATTAAATAACTCTGGAGAATATCTGGCTACCTGCCCAGGTTGTAAACGGCTTTTTCCTGTCACAACTCTTCATTCTCTGCGGGGGGAAGCATCATGCAATATGTGCACATTATGGGACCAAGCAAAACAGGAAAGGCAGAAACCCCCATTCCATCCGACTTTAACATCTGTCTGCAGCACAATAAAAGTGACTGTATAGGTTTCACTTAAAGGACTTTATACTCCCATATTGGAACATGCAAAATGCTGATTCTGACAATCTACTGTTGATGATTTTGTAATTTGGTTTGTTCTAACATCATCATCATTTATAAATGATGATGATAATGATAATAAATTTTAAAGCGGTGATGGCTTGTAAAGGCAAGTTTGCCTTTACAAGCCATCGCCCCTTTAAATTTTCACTGCAAAGTCGCTGATTTCTGGTGACTTGCAGAAATCGGACATTCAAACATTTACCCCCAGATCTTAGGTAATGTGGCCAAGTGTAACTACGCGGCATGCCCAGGTGGCATTCGAGCATGAGGGCATATGTAAATGCCGCAAGTGGACTTATGTCCAGTTCTAAATCAGACCCAGTCTATAAAGCATGCTAGTACATTATTGGACACTATATAAAATATAAACACCCCTTTCTCATTGAAATCAGTATATAGATACATCTAGCCACCCAGAAGGATATCTGGCTACTTGCCCAGGTTGTAAATGGCTCCTTCCTGTTACAGTTCTTCATTCTCTGTGGGGAAGCATCACGCAATATGTGCTTATTATGGGTCTAAGCATAACAGGAAAGGCAGAAATTCCCATTCTATACTATGTTAATAACTTGTGCCAGATTGCTTTTGTTACACATAATTCTGTTTGTAATTCTAACAGATGTCTGAGCCCAATAGATTATAAGCTTGCGAGCAGGGCATCTCACCTCTTTGTCTGTTTTACCCAGTTTGTTTATTAGTTTACTATGTTTGTCCCCAATTGTAAAGGGCTACGGAATATATTGGCGTTATATAAATAAATGATGATGATGATGATGATGAGTCAATAGTTAAGAATCTTCTGGAATCAGCAACACCAGTAATACAACTTTTAGGCTGCTACAGAAGCTAAAGGACGAATAGGCTTAGGGCCGTATAAGGACCTAGGCAGAGACTAATAGTTTTCTATGAGGAAAACCTTTTCCTAAATCAGGACACGGACAGTATCATGTTAGCAGTGGCGTAACTATACATTTTGGTGCCCTGGGCGAGACAGGGCACTGGCGCCCCCCATCTAAGGAGGAGGGAGGGGGAGGAGAGAGAGAGAGATTAACTTACCAGAGTTTGATGCTTGTCCTTAACGCATTTGCGTTCCAAATGCCGAACTTCCTGTCGGTGGAACGCACATGTGTTCCACTGTGGAAGTGAAGGTTAGTTAATCTCTCCCTCTCTCTCTTCTTCAGCCCTTAAGCGGAACTTAAGGGCAGAAAGTATGAAGGCAGGTAGCCCACTTGGCTTTGAGACCTGGGTGACGGCACTGCCCGCACCACCCTCGTTACGGCCCTGCATGTTAGGGGTGTGGTCACATCATGATGGGATGTGGCCATGTCCCCTGTGAGCGTGTCAATTGCTTCTGAAGCTGTTTATATGATGACCATCTGCCTCTGAATCTGATTACATGATGTCCATCTGTTTCTGAAGCTGTTTATGTGATGTCCATCTCTCTTGCCACCTAACACCTAAGCCGTACTCCATGGGGCAGGAGGGGGGGGGGGCATTGCCTTCTTCTTGGTGGAGTATTTAAGAAAAGGCACCTGAACACACTTTTGGAAAATACAGATTGCTGCTTCTGACAAGATTTACTGTCAATGAATTCATAATTTGTATTGTTATTACATGTAATATGTTAGAACACCCAATAAGGTGTTAGCTATTTGGGGGGGGGGGGAATTATAGAGTATTTAGGAAGAACTCCACCAATACCTGACTTTTCACACTAACCGCATACAAGTGGCACAACGGCATTGCAAGAGGAAGCTATCGCTAGACAAAACCGGCAAATCCAATCACTGGTGGAACAAAACTGGCCCTCCTAAAGGAAAGTCTAGATTAGCCAATATATTAATAGGCCAACACCTTAATATTTATATAATTTATATATAATATTCAGGGTGTTGTAGTTTGTTCATTCCAGAATATAGCAAAATAATTACAGTACTTTGACTCATAATGATATAATGTCCTTGAGCCAATTGCTGGAATAGTATCCAGGGACAGTACATTGGTGACTATCTCCAAAAAGTGGGTATTTGTAATGTACACCCTTGTCACCACTGGAATAGCAGTAACTTATATTTATACTTTAAAATGGAAAAAGTCACAGACCATAATTAAGGAATTATATTACATCCTTGTATGTTACATTCTTTTAAAGCAATCAGTTACATCTCTTACTTCCATGTTTGGTCCATCTAGATCAGGTGTGATAAACACAATGCGACAAAATCTATTAACATATTACATGATTGTCTTTTTTAGATGTAGAAGATATGGCTCTCTCCCCTTAGACACAGAATAAAACCTACAATGAATTTATTTGATTTGATTTATTTGATTTTTAATAATTTCGTGATAATGTTTTTAAGGCAATATGTTATACAATCCCTATTAAAATAAGTTCCTGCCATTGTTTACAGTTTCATCAGCTCTCATTACATTTAATGGAACAGTATCTGATACTTCCCCATATTAAATGGGATGTTCTCATTATCTCATTTGTTTTGCTAGTGATTTAATCATATTTTTGACTTCACTACACATTTCTTTACCTACATTTTAAGTGAAAAATAAACCAATTTAGTGTTCTTTTTCCAATTGCAAGTCAATTGCCCAAAAATGGAAGCAATGAATATCATAAGATTCAGGATTCAAAACTACAATCCTGCTTTGGCTTTCAATGACAGCAGACAGACCTTAGTTATCTGGGAGTGCAAATCTAAACCAAGTTTTTGAACTTTATGTCATTCTTCAATCTTTAATGACAAAATAACAAAGGGGAACTATCCAGGTTTGTTATAGAGTGGTAGAATAAATATTATAAAAATAAATATCTTACCTGGAGGTACTTGAACTGGATACATTTTGATTCTTGAATCAGTTTGATTAATTGGGTGAAAAAAATTTGAAAATATGCCAGAATTTCTTAAATTTTAGAATCATTACACCTCAAACAAGTTTGACCATGTTTGAGCAGCTTCTACAATGCTGATTTACACAAGTGCGCAGATTCAAGCGTTCGACTTAAATTTTAAATATTTTGATCTAATACAATAATGTTTTCAGTTCAAATTTAGAAAGAAAAAACGAAAGAAAAAACTGTTTTTGTTAATTAAAAATATTATTTAAATAGTGTTTTTTCCAAGTTTATGGCATTAATTCTATCGTGAACTTCGAATCTCGAACAGTGAACCTATAAAACTAATGGAGAGTTTCAAACTTAAACTACCAACAATATAAATTTAGGTCTCTTTACAACTGTATGTGCTCGGGGCTTTCAAACTGGAGAGATTTGATTGAATTTAAAACTGGTTTGCAATTTTCTCGCATCGCTTGCCTTACCGAGGGTTTTATATCTATTTCAGACATTACCTTTTGCGGTTCCTAAATCATTTTTTTCTGCTGATTAAAAAGTGCATTTGGGGTAATACAAAGCTTTGGACCAGATAAACCAGAAACATGTCCATCTGCGCTTCTTGCACACAGCAAAGCAGTTGAAACTCAAGTTATGGAAAACAGCTGTAGGTCTCTGTATTTAGGAATGGTTTAAATAAGTAAAATACATGTTTTATGAAGGATTGGGCGACACACAATCCTAGATATAAATGGAAAATATGTGAATGTCCCAAGAGCATAAAAATATTATTGCCAAAGGGTTGAAGGAGCAAAGGAGGAAGAGAGAAATAGCTTTGGGGAAACTTTATTCCCATAGATACCAAACGATCAATTACATTATCCCTCTTATCTTATAATGATATTACCACACATATACACGTATATGAATTACATGGTTTTGAGAGTGCGCTATCACAGGATCAACCCCCACCACATTTACCCTTCTTTCATACCTTGATTCCTTTAAATGTTTGCGTTTGCAAAATTTGGTATGTATGACTATAGTAGTCATCACCCATATTGAAAAGTACATTTTGTATTGCAAAGATAAATAACATATAAAAAATGAACCATTCCTCCATAACTGAATAGTGAAGAGTCTCCTCCTTTCTTTTCCCCAGAGGGACACTTGATGAAATCTGGTCCAAGTGCCAGGAGGATAACTGATGAAGTTCTCCATCCACAAAGGAAAACTTGATGTGCATTGTTACATTAAGGGGGGGCGGGTCACCCCCACCATGTAATGTTGCTTCTTCAGTTCATTGAAGTATAAATTGTTTTTTAAATGGAAGGAGCAATTATGCCTAAACAAGATTAAGCCAGATAAAGATTATGGCCCAAATTGCATCCACCCACTTGTGCTTATGGAACTTAGTTTTGCAATTGATGGATCACTATTTATTATATATAAGGGCTCTCTGATAAATGGATCAGTGTGATAAGATTGTCAATAAGAAGATGTAGCACCAATCTTTGCAAAGGGAATATGGATGGTCTGTGCTCCACTGTGTTCTGCCAAAGGAAGAATGACACTAGGCTTATCCACTGCCTCACTGGCAAAAACCCAGTGTCCATCAGATTCTGCCCCAAGGGCTGAATCTATTATGTACACATTTATCTGGTTCTGTTCTTTTGTATTGTTATTGTTCCATGCTTGTCGTATAATTGTCAAACTGCTCATAACACTAGCTTTAACACTAGACAACCAAAGAGGTAAATAAAGAACAGAAGAAAGATGGGTAGAAAGAAGCATATAAAGTGTCTGATATTTACCTGTAGTTTGTGAAGGTTCAAATTTTTGTCTTTGAGAAACTGAAATTAAGAAAAGTGACATGCTTAGAAGAAATTTTCTATAGTACAATAGCTGTGGTATTCAAAACATAGCCCATAGCACTAATGACCAGCTGTGGACTCTAAACCTCTCCAAAATGATTCACATGTCAAGTACAGATGTTGCTTTACTTGACAAATCGAGTTCTATGTGAGTCTTATAAAATATATATTATTTTATATAAATAATTAACAAACATGGAAAGGAGGGTTTATAGGTACTATAATGGAGAATCAATAAATGAAAATGCAATATATTCAGTTTCCCAGCAAGTCTGTTTATTCAAAAGAAGAGAAATGTTATAATTAAGTATTATACCAAAGAGGATGTCATATGTCTGGTCACAACCTCGCCATTGTATGCAAAATTCACAGGTGTGAAGGCAATTAGTGGCTGCTATTAGTGTCCAGTAACATAGAGCCTCTTATGTGATAATGACTAGTTTATACAAAAGATTTCTCAATGATATTCATATTCATTTGGTTTGGTGGTATCCAGGCTGGAACAGAAAACAGGCAGGTGTAATGTGGGGTGGTATTTGCATTCTCTGGTTTGTGGATTTGAAAGCAGAGGTGATGATTTCCTGAATGAGTGGTGACATAATTACGGGTGCCGAGTGCATACCTGCAGCTATAAATATCTGGCCATGTGAGAATACACTTACCAGATTACTGATTCTCATTATGAGAAGTATCCAGCATTTCTGACTGCAACATTCACGTGTACCTGACCATGGTTGTACCTCTTACCACCATTCGTTCACTGCTTGTGTGCCAGACTTCAGCTATCTCTCTGATCACTGTCTGTCCATCGTTTCTGTTCTAGATTTCGGCTAAACCTCTGACAATTCCTGACCGTATTTGATCCTTTTTGGGACTGGTTAGGGGATGTATTACTTAGTCTAACCTAACAGCTCATCCCAGTAAGTCTTTATGTTATCTTATGTTACATTCTCACGAAGGGACTCATTGCTCCCAAGTTGAGTGCACCAATATTTGGTATGTCCTATTGAGAAGATACAAGAGCCTTCATGCCTACTCCTAAAAATCTAAATCAAAAAAGTTGAGATTTAAACTGTTCAGCTTTCAATATTATTATTATTATTATTACCATTTACTTATATAGCGCCACTAATTCCACAGCGCTGTACAGAGAACTCACTCACATCAGTCCCTGCCCAATTGGGGCTTACAGCCTAAATTCCCTAACACACACACACACACAGACAGACAGACAGACAAACAGACAGACTAGGGTCAATTTGATAGCAGCCAATTAACCTACCAGTATGTTTTTGGAGTGTGGGAGGAAACCTGAGCACCCGGAGGAAACCCACGTAAACACGGGGAGAACATACAAACTCCTCACAGATAAGGCCATGGTCGGGAATTGAACTCATGACCCCAGTGCTGTGAGGCAGAAGTGCTAACCACTTAGCCCAATAAAGTAGTTCTTCTAGTATTTTACCAGCCTGTGATTATTTTGCTTACCTGCTATTTGTCTATTCGAACATTTTGCCTTGTACATAGCTCATGGTAGTCTGCACAACGTTCTGGAGTACTATACATGCAAGGAGATGTCAGTAGTAGGTAACAAAATGGTATAATTGAACAGAGCCAGCACTGGGGTCAGATGTCTACAGAGCCTTCAAGGTATAAGTTCCACATAGATCCCCTGTCTCGATACCAAGACAACCCACAGGTTATACACCATGGCCAGCTGGCAGAGAATGTACCTGGAGTAACTCCAGCAAAGTCTTCCACACCAGATCAGCACGTGCCAGACAAATTGCCAGTTAAAAAATATTTAATATTATTAACTAAGAAGCACCAGGAGCGATATAACACTTTAGGCAATAGTTAACATGGTCATACTACAGCAAATGACACAGAACATATAAAGGTTAAAAGTACATCACTGCGGCTGCAGAGACATTAAGTACATTTGCATGAAAACCTGAAACTGCTACATTGGCCTAAGCTGTTAGAAGTATGTAACAGACGAGACACCAAACCATCAGATAAGTACAGGGGACCAGTGAGATGTGTATGCAACTTATGTCCCAAGTGAGTAAAGATCAAGTGATAATTCAGAGAAGTGTAAGTGGATGAACAGTGAGAGTGGAAGAGATGCAGATTCTGCAGTGGATAGATAGTACACAGGAAGGAGGTTGTGTGATTTCCTAAAGGCATGAAATGTAGTTCTTCGGAACCAGCATCAATGGAGGATAAGATTTTATTGCAACTTAAGCTTGTGCAGGAGCTATTTCTCAATTCATCTGTTTTAAACTTGAATGGGCAGGGTCCCCTTTGTGTGTTTACCCACAAAACCCAGGAATGCAAAGAGTCTGAGCTAGCCAAAGGTACCCTGATGCACTGATGCATATTGTTACTGACTTGAGACATGAGGGAAACATTAGTGTGGACGGAATAACCAGGTAGACACTGGCGTGAATAAAATAATCAGGAAGACACTAGTGTGGATGGAAAAACCAGGAAGACACTGGTGTGGATGGAATGACCTGGAAGACACTAGTGTGACTGGAATAACCTGGAAGACACTGGTGTGGATGGAATGACCTGGAAGACACTAGTGTGGCTGGAATAACAAGGAAGACACTGGTGTGAATTAAATAATAAGGAAGACACTAGTGTGGATGGAATAACCAGGAAGACACTGGTGTGGATGGAATGACCTGGAAGACACTAGTGTGGCTGGAATAACCTGGAAGACACTGGTGTGGATGGAATGACCTGAAAGACACTAGTGTGGCTGGAATAACAAGGAAGACACTGGTGTGAATTAAATAATAAGGAAGACACTAGTGTGGATGGAATGACCTGGAAGACACTGGTGTGAATTAAATAATAAGGAAGACACTAGTGTGGATGGAATGACCTGGAAGACACTGGTGTGAATTAAATAATAAGGAAGACACTAGTGTGGATGGAATGACCTGGAAGACACCTGTGTGGATGGATTTAACCAGAAAGCCACTGGCGTAGATGTAATAACCAGGTAGGCACTGATATAGATGGAATAATCAAGAAGACACTGGAACAGATGAAAATAACCAGGAACACACTGGAGAGAATATACAGCAGTATACTGGAGCAGAATTCACAGGAACCAGGAGACAAATTGCCATTGTCAGGTGCCATTTATATAGTGGAAGCAATTGGGGGCAGGGAGGCAGAAGCCAATGGTAATGAAAACAGACCTTATAAATAGAATGGGCATGCAGGCTACTGTGGATACCCAAAGAAACCAAGATGGCATCTGCCATCCATCAGACGATCAGTGGGACCAGAGGGGAAGGAAACCCCTGATAACTCCTGATATTTAGAATAGGTCCCAATTGTGTAGCCCATATGTAAAAATTAAATATCCTCTGCAAATTGCAGAGTAACAGGGTAACATAGTATTTTGTTTACCCCAAGAATAGCAGATTACTTGGTTTTACCAGTAATAACACATACCACTGTTCTAATCATCAGAAACAGTAAAATTTAAAAAAAGTTTTTATTCTCTGTGATTATTACAAAGACTGGGGAAGGGGGGGGGGTAAATGTATCAAGATCCGATTTTGAAAATCCAGCAATTTTCTTGCGGGTGTTTGATCTCACAGATGTATTAAAGTGAGATTTGCTGTTAAATTGCCAGAGATGTGTTTCTGTCAAAATCGGTAATTCCAAAATCGATAGGGATCAAAATCCAGACTGTCTACCACTCTAGCTATACAAGTCTCAAATGTATGAAGCTGCGATTATGCGAATTCTCCTGAGTTTCCTTTAAAAATCCCTAAATGCAACACGCTGCACACATCACTGTTACACTTACCCTGCCTATAGAGCCGGAGGTTCGGCAGCTGTCAAAAGTGTAAAAATAGTTAAAAGTTTGCAAAAAAAAAAGCGTGGGGTCCCCCCGTCTGAGCACTATTAACCCTAGTGCTGCCAGCTTACTGCTATGAAAATCGAGGGGACCCCACGCAAATTTTTCCCCAATTTTCATGTAACCAGCAGGACCCCACGCTTTTTTTTAAAAATGTTATCTATTTTTACATTTTTAACAGCCGTCGGACCTCCGACTGTATAGACAGAACAGTAAACAGTGATCTGTTTAGTAATCTCGCAGCTGGATCAGGACAACACAGGAGAGTTAGCTAATCACGAGAGTGTTTGACATTGCAGCAAATCGCCAGATATGACCAACAATTTTTAAGATCAGAGTAAAAATCGCAGTTTATTACATCTGGCGACTTGAGGATTAAAATCACGGGTTGTCACCCGCGATTTGCCGCAATTTTAAAACGCTGAAAAAACCTTGATACATTTACCCCCGGGTGTTATTATTCCATAGTAGTCATTTTAGTACCTAGGACTAATACAAATAGTAGAATCTGTACACCAGCAGAGGAAAGGGGCGAATCATCAAACCATACTGAAAATTTTTATATTTAGGTTTTGAAATTATTTTGGAGAACAGTGAAAAATTTCCTAAAATAATTTATACCGCAACACATTTGCAATAAATGATCCTCAGTAAATGTTAAAACTACTGGCATGGATATAACAAATTAATATTTGTTTGGTGTGTGAGGGTGATAATTCATTATATTCCTCAATTGTATCATATATTTAATTAGAAAGAAGATTGACCAAGAGAACTGTCGGGATCTTCCTTTCTCATAACCACAAGATGCAGTAGCAAGTGCTGCTCTGACCGTTATTATTCAATATTCTAAATCTGCTGGTGTTTGTGTAAACTCAGAGACACATATACACACACATTAAATAGTATTTGTTAAACTACTCTGTTAGGGTGATAGGTCATGTGCTTCATTATAAACACCAGTCATCACCAACCAGAAAAGTACTAAGTTAAAAATCACCCCTAAAATTAGTATGACTACTATATAAAGCATCTAGAATAAATATGAGACTCACTGGACATCAAGGGTTTAGTGTTATACGGAAGGAAATCTAACCAGACCACTGGAGACAAAAATTTCCAGAGATAAAGTGCATGTCGCTCTTAGCAGCCAATCAATGGAATCACCTGATGTGACATCATAGAACTTTTATCAACAAACAGGACACTGAAGATATCTATCAGTCACGAACAGGAAGCCAAAGATATCCATCTGTTAGTGTTTCATTAACAGTTAAACCAAAGATATTGTTGCAGGAACAAGTAGGACATCTAAATATTTTAATCTTCATTACATTTCCTTTCTTCTTGGTTTAACAACAGAATATCACTGTAACTGTTTAGCTTTAGTTATTTTAAATAGCATTTTAAACATCATAAATTGCTACTCACTTTCATCTCACTGAAAAGTGAAGGGAAACTGAAAATATTCTTATGGCTTTAGAAGAAATAACAAATGTTGTACATAATTTTGCCCATTTCCAACCCGAAGGGTTCTGTGCACAATGTTTCAGTTCATAGATCTCTGGTGGAAATGCTGTCAATCTATAAAAACTGCAATATTCTTATTTTAATAATGGGGCTAATATCCAGTAGGTCTGAATTGGCTGCCGTAGCACGGGGATAGTGTAAGGGGGGGGGATCCCTCCCGGGGGGGGATCCCTCCCCCTGTTAGAATGCAGAAAACCTCAAGTAAACTCAGGATAATCCCCAGGCGCCTGATAGAATACAAGATGAATGTAATGCAGTGTATCTAAATCACAAACAAACAAATTTAGATACAAACAACGTAATATGAAGACATATATTATTTCTCTATCTTCAAGTTCAAAGTATTGACAAGTATACAGGTAATTTAATAAAGCATAAAGTTCAGCAGGATCCCTGCTATTTTAAAGTTCTGAAAAAAGATGAAGGATGAAACAAATGTTCACTTTTTCAGTATCTATGAAATGGCATTGCATGTATATGTTTAAAAAGTTCAAGTGGATAGCGAAATTCCAATCCTCTACAAACGAACATAAAGGTAACATGGGTCCGTGAACAACTCGTGCAGCACACAGGGTTATGCAGGTAGTCCCACGAATAAAAGTTAATTAATTTTGGCACTTTGGGGATATCAGCAATTGCGGGAATGCACAGGAGGAGAATGAAATTCACTTACCCTGCTCCCGGGGTAAGACAATGGCCTTAGGATTTCAAAACGACCCACGTACAACCTGGAGAATAAACAGTTTATGAACACATGGAATTCAATTCTTGAATTCTAGCCGTGGGACGTTTTGAAATCCTAAGGCCTCTTGGTACAATCTTGTTGAGAATGTATTGGTTAAGAGTGGTGGTTTCCCACCATTGTCTAAGTTCTAGGGTGAGAAGTTTTTCATAGCGTAAATATGTATCGCAGAAAGTGTCTTCACTAATGAGTGGTTCTATAACCCTTTCTTTGGTGGAAAAAACATCTCCTACCCTAAGAAGTCTTAACTCCCTTTGACTGTGTAACATGTCTCAAAACAGTGCAAAGAAAAAATGTGACCTGGAAAGCAGCTGATATTGATGGGATCCAACAAGAGTATATCAATGGGGGTGATATCTGCGCTAATATCCAGTAGGTCTGAATTGGCTGCCGTAGAACGGGGATAGTGTAAGGGGGGGGGGATCCCTCCCCCTGTTAGGATGCAGAAAACCTCAAGTAAACTCAGGGTAATCCCCAGGCGCCTGATAGAATACAAGATGAATGTAATGCAGTGTATCTAATCACACTGTACTGTACTAGATGTCTAGCGTGTAGAACCAGTGGTGTCAGGGGCACTAAACCTGTCAGTACATTCATTGCAACTGCCACGGGTGTTATACACACCATAAAAGACAAGATGACCTGTGACACTAAGGGGGTGATATACATGCTAAAGTGCCCTTGTAGAAAGCAGTATATAGGAAGAACTGCAAGAGAACTGCACACCCGCATTAGTGAACATCAGAGGAACATTAAGAAAGGCTTTGAGGCGCATAGTGTCTCAAGTCATTTTGCCCTTTTTCATAATAGAGATCCCTCATTGCTTAAGTTTCTAGGCATTTGAAAATAAAAAAATCATGGAGAGGGGGGGATTTTATTCGATCCATGTCACGTGAAGAGAGTAAATGGATTTATACATTGAAAACTTTAACACCACGAGGTCTGAATATTGACTTCGAGCTCAACCACTTTCTACAATAGATGACTGTGTCCACATGCACCCTTTGTTTCTCACAAACTCTATTGTATTAGTAGTGGAAACTGGGCTCTCTCTTATCTTTACTTTGATTGTCTTTATGTCTGTTTGTACTCACCACTGTATGGAACTAGCACAGAACCTACCCATTGGCAGGCTTTGATTAGTACATCTGACAATCAGATACAACAACCTATCATTGGACACCCTTTTGATAAGGCAACTATATATAGAGGCAAAACGGACCTTGCCTTCCAGATATCCCTGAGGAAGCCTTTTATTAGGTGAAACGCGTAGGTAAGGACCACACACTGTTTTCAAACGTGTGCATCAACTCAACACTCAGCATATTCTATATACTTTTTTCCTTTTTCGTCAAGAGGATACGAACCAGACAAGACATTACCGCATGCGCATGTGCGAACTCAAAACTTTTTTACTTTCACTTGGCAGCTGGATATGAAACGGCACGGACGGGAGTCTCAGTAACAGACTCCTCTTACGGACATCTACACAGCGGGTTCCCCGGGAGCGGGGTAAGTAAATTTCATTCTCCTCCTGTGCATTCCCGCAATTGCTGATATCCTCAAAGTGCCAAAATGAATTAACTTTTATTCGTGGGACTACAATTGACATCTGCTACCTGCATAACTCTGTGTGCTGCACGAGTGGTTCACGGACCCATGTTACCTTTATGTTCGTTTGTAGAGGATTGGAATTTCGCTATCCACTTGAACTTTTTAAACATATACATGCAATGCCATTTCATAGATACTGAAAAAGTGAACATTTGTTTCATCCTTCATCTTTTTTCAGAACTTTAAAATAGCAGGGATCCTGCTGAACTTTATGCTTTATTAAATTACCTGTATACTTGTCAATACTTTGAACTTGAAGATAGAGAAATAATATATGTCTTCATATTACGTTGTTTGTATCTACATTTGTTTGTTTGTGATTTAGATACACTGCATTACATTCATCTTGTATTTTATCAGGCGCCTGGGGATTACCCTGAGTTTACTTGAGGTTTTCTGCATTCTTATTTTAATGTCTCTCTCTAAAAATTAGTGATAGGAACATGCCTTTTTTAGCTAGTATTTCTACTGTTACTGGTACTTCTCAGATAAGCAGAGAGTAATGAAATAATTAAGTATTTCAGATATTTATGTTGGATGTATCCAGGCCTATATCTAAATGTCCAAAATCCAGCCCTTGGGTGAGGTGTTCCTTATGCAGCACCTTTCCACGGTGTCAGTTATATGGCTTCACAACTGAGTCTTTTGATAAATATTTTGTATTTTGGGTACCATTTTGCAATGGTGCATCTACCTTCTGCTCAACGGTACCTCTGGGCTAGCTCACTCCCTATGCATCCCTGAGCTCTGTAGCTCAGAGTACCTCTGGGATAGCTCGCTCTCTATACATCGCTAGACTCTGTAGGTCAGAGTACCTCTGGGATAGCTCACTCTCTATACATCACTAGACTCTGTAGGTCAGAGTACCTCTGGGATAGCTCGCTCTCTATACATCGCTAGACTCTGTAGGTCAGAGTACCTCTGGGATAGCTCACTCTCTATACATCACTAGACTCTGTAGGTCAGAATACCCCTGGGCTAGCTCACTCTCTATACATCGCTAGACTCTGTAGGTCAGAGTACCTCTGGGATAGCTCGCTCTCTATACATCGCTAGACTCTGTAGGTCAGAATACCCCTGGGCTAGCTCACTGTCTATACATCGCTAGACTCTGTAGGCCAGAGTACCTCTGGGATAGCTCACTCTCTATACATCGCTAGACTCTGTAGGGTCAGGGTACCCCTGGGCTAGCTAAGTCTCTCTACATTGCTAGACTCTGTAGGTCAGGGTACCTCTGGGATAGCTCAGGCTATACACATCTCTGGACTCTGTAGGTCAGGGTAACTTTGGAATAGCTCACTCTCTACACATGCCTGGGCTCTGTAGGTCAGGACACCCCTGGACTAGCTCAGTCTCTACACATCCCTTTGCACTGTAGGTTGGGGAGTTGAAGGTTCCCATACATATGCTAGTTTAAAAACAAGGGTAAATATGGGATATCACAGGTTTAGTAATACGGTCACATGGCCGATGGTTTAAAAATGGTTGCCAAATAATCTCTCGACAAGGTTCCCTATGATATTGAACAACTCCAACACAAACCTAACAGTTGCAATAAAAATGTACAGTGTTCCAGCGATGTTACACAAGAGCTGACACTCTGTACCTTAATGATAATCACTATCTTTCTAGTCCTCTACATTGTCCTCTGCAGCCACTCTCATGATTCTCTAATATTAAGCTGTTACCACACCAATCCAGCCTTCTGAGCTGGCAACAGACCACAGTGAGAACTAAGGGTGTGCACCGGCCACTTTTGGGGTTTTGGGTTTTAGGTTCTGATTAGCTTGAGGTTTTGGGTTCTGATTTGTTTTGCCAAAACACCCCACGAAAGGTTTTGGTCCTGATTTTGGGTTCTGATTTTTTTTTTAAAAAAGAATAAAAAGTGCTAAAATCCATATTTTGTTGTTTTTTTTTCACTCCTACACTATTATTAACCTCAATAACATTCATTTCCACTAATTTCCAGTCTATTCTGAACACTTCACAATATTGTTTTTAGTCCAATAGGTTGCACCGAGGTAGCTGGATGTCTAAGCTAAGCGACACAAGTGGGCGGCACAAACACGTGGCCCATCGTAGGTGGCTGTGTAGGCTTGAATGGCCTTTTGCTGCTCCTCCATCCTCTGCAGCATATAGATGGTGGAGTTCAAGCGCGTCACTACCTCTTGTTTTAGTTGATGGCAGGGCAGGTTCATGCTTTTTTGATGTAGCAGGAACAGTGAACGTGGTTTAATATCTGATACTAATATTTCTGCACTGCAGGAACAGTGAACATAGTTTAATATCTGATACTAATATTTCTGGACTGCCTATTGAAGTTGAATCTCGAGGGGATTTTGTACCAGGGACACAATACCTCCATCAACCGTCTAAATTTCACTGCACAGATGGCGGACACCGGATGCACGTCTAACACCAACATAGCTGTTACGGCCCAGTTATCCACTTTGCCATAGGATGACTATATAGGAGTGGCACTGCAGTGGCAGACAGGATGGCAGTTTGAAAAACTAGGCCCCAAAGAGCACATAATGCCAAAAAAAGAGTTGCCAGATGGAATTGTCCTTGGGCCCTCCCACACACCCTTATGTTGTTGAAATAGGACATGCACACTTTAACAAACCAATCATTTCAGTGACAGGGCCTACAAAACTGTGGCTGAAATGATTGGTTTGTTTGGGCCCCCACACCAAAAAAGCAATTCATCTCTCCCTGTACAAACTAAACTGGCTCTACTGAGGCAAGATGTCGTCCTCATCCTCATCCTCTGATTCCTCGCCCCCTTCAGTGTGTACTTCCTCATCCTCACACATTATCAATTCGTCCCCGCTGGACTCCACAACCACAGGTCCCTATGTAGTCTCTGGAGGGCAGTGCTGTTCTTGATTGAGGAATTGATAATTCATTTTTATGAACATCATTTTTTCAACGTTTTGCGGAAGCAACCTCCTTCGCCGCTCACTGACCAGGTTCCCCGCTACACTAAAAACTCTTTCCGAGTACACACTGGAGGGGGGACAACTCAGGTAAAATATAGCCAGTTTGTACAGAGGCTTCCAAACTGCCTTTTTTTCCTGCCAGTAAAAATAAGGACTGTCTGACATGTCTACTTGGATGGTGTCAGCAAAGTAATCCTCCACCATTTTTTCAATTGTGACAGCATCCAATGCAGCGACAGTAGACATGTCTGCAATGGTTGGCAGGTCCTTCAGTCCAGACCAGATGTTCTCAGCATCCCCGCCAGCGGGTCTTTTAGGAAAACTGAGCTTTTTCCTCGCAGCCACAGGTGTTGAAAAAAAATGAAGGAGGAGCTGTTGGCATGTCACGGTCCTCTTCAGAGGACAATCTCTTGACCAGCAGGTCTTTGCACCGCTGTAGACTTGTGTCCGCCGGAAACAGAGACACAACATACGCTTTAAACCGAGGATCCAGCATGGTGGCCAGAATGTATTCCTCTGACTTTAAAAGAGTGACCACCCTCGGATCCTGGCAAAGCGTACGAAGGGCTTCATCCACAAGAGCTACATGCTTCGTTGAATCGCAATGCTTTACCAGCTCGTCCCTCACTTTCTCCAGCTGCTTCTGCAACAGCCTGATCAGGGGAATCACTTGACTCAAGCTGGCAGTGTCGGAACTGACTTCTCCTGTGGCAAGTTCAAACGGCTGGAGAACCTTGCACAACACGGAAATCAGTCTCCACTGCGCTTGACTCGGGCGCATCCCCACTCCTTTTCCTATGTCGTAGGTGGCTGTGTAGGCTTGAATGGCCTTTTGCTGCTCCTCCATCCTCTGCAGCATATAGAGGGTGGAGTTCCAGCGCATCACAACCTCTTATTTGAGGTGATGGCAGGGCAGGTTCAGCCTTTTTTGATGTTGCTCGAGTCTGCGGTAGGCACTGGCAGAATGCCAAAAGTGTCCAGCAATTTTGCGGGCCACCGCAAGCATCTCCTGCACACCCCTGTCACTCTTCAGGTAATGCTGCACCACCAAATTAACGGTGTGGGCAAAACATGGGACGTGCTGGAAATTGCCCATATGTAATGAACGCACAATATAACTGGCGTTGTCTGACACCACAAATCCCCAGGAGAGTCTAAGTGGGGTAAGCCACTGCGAGATTATTTCCCTCAGTTTCTCTAAGAGGTTGTCAGAGTTGTGCCTCTTATTAAAACCTGTGATACACAACGTTGCCTGCCTTTGCACGAGCAGCCATTTTGTAGTTGCTGCTACTGATGCAGCTGTTGCTGTTGCTGCGGAAGGGGATGCATCTACCCAGTGGGCTGTCACAGTCATATAGTCCTTCGTTTGCCCAGAACCACTTGTCCACATGTCCGTGGTTAAGTGGACAGTGGGTACAACCGCATTTTTTAGAGCACTGAGGACACTTGATCGTACTTCTCTGTACATTTTTGGTATCGCCTGCCTAGTGAAGTGGAATCTCGACGGGATTTGGTACCGGGGACACAATACCTCCATCAACCCTCTAAATCCCACTCCACTGATGGCGGACACCAGGCGCACGTCTAACACCAATATTGCAGTTACAGCCGCAGTTATACGCTTTGCAATAGGGTGACTACTATCGTATTTTGTGGTCATGGCAAACGACTGTTGGACGGTCAATTGTTTTGTGAAAGACTTAGCGGTCTTACGACTTCCCCTCTGGGAAGATGACCGACTACCAGCAGCAACAGCAGCAGCGGCAGTAGTAGGCGTACCGCTGCAGGATTCCTTGGATGAATCCCGGATTGAAGAGGACTCAGTCTGGCTGGTGACATGGCCTGCAGGACTATATCTGATAGAGATCGTGGAGGAAGTTGACGAGGAGGGTGTTGGTGGTGTGTATCCAACAGGACCAAGGGACTTAGGTGTCCCTGGACTGCTGACGGTCCTAGCCACAGGTCCTGAACTAAACACTGAATTATGAAGGTTCTTCAGGTGACGTATAAGGGAAGATGTCCCTAGGTGGCCAAGATCCTTACCCCTGCTTATTTGAGCTTTACATAAGCTACATATGGCCATACATTTGTTGTCCGGATTGGGATAAAAATAACTCCAGACCGAAGAGGTGGATTTTTTGGTCTTCTGACCAGGCATGACGATGGGCTTTTTCATCCCATGGACAACAACTGTTTCCCCCCCTGGTGCCTCATTTAAGATATCCACTTCAGCATCCTCCTCGTCAAGTTCCTCCTCAGCGCCAGCTACATCAATATCCTCCTCCCGGTGTACAACATTCACACCTTCATTAGCCAAATCTGTAACTGGACTGTGGGTGATCCTTCCAGCATATACAGAGGACGTGCTGCAAATGGTGGAAGGAGCCACCTCTTCCCGTACAGTGATGGGAAGGTCAAGTTTCGCAACCACCAACACCCTTAGTCTCGCCTTGGGGAATTGTGATGCCATCTCTTTAGAAGGCAGAGTTGTTTGCTGTGTTGTTGATGACAGCTTAAGTCTCTTAAATTTTTTAGAGGGGGGGGAGGAGGAGGGCTTAGATCTTTGGGTGAAGCTGAACCACTAGTCATGAACACGGGCCAAGGCCTAAGCCGTTCCTTGCCACTCCGTGTCCTAAATGGCATACTGGCAAGTTTACGTTTCTCCTCTGATGATTTGAATTTTCTTTTTTTACTAATTGTAGTGAACTTTGGCTTTTTGGATTTTACATGCCCTCTACTAGGAGATTGGGCATCGCCCTTGGCAGACGACGTTGATGGCATTTCATCGTCTATGTCATGACTAGTGGCAGCAGCTTCAGCATTAGGAGGAAGTGGGTCTTGATCTTTCCCAACTTTATCCTCCAAATTTTTGTACTCCATTATATGCAGCACAAGAGAGCGTACCCCTAAACCACACACACTTTGGGACTGCAGAAACAGTGAACGTAGTAATATAGATTGCAGTACCTATTTTTTGGGACTGCAGAAACAGTGAATGTAGTAATATAGATTGCAGTTCCTATTTTTTGGGACTGCAGAAACAGTGAACGTAGTAATATAGATTGCAGTTCCTATTTTTTGGGACTGCAGAAACAGTGAACGTAGTAATATAGATTGCAGTTCCTATTTTTTGGGACTGCAGAAACAGTGAACGTAGTAATATAGAGTGCAGTTCCTATTTTTTGGGACTGCAGAAACAGTGAACGTAGTAATATAGATTGCAGTTCCTATTTTTTGGGACTGCAGAAACAGTGAACGTAGTAATATAGATTGCAGTTCCTATTTTTTGGGACTGCAGAAACACTGAAAGTAGTAATATAGATTGCAGTTCCTATTTTTTGGGACTGCAGAAACAGTGAACGTAGTAATATAGATTGCAGTACCTATTTTTTGGGACTGCAGAAACAGCGAACGTAGTAATATAGAATGCAGTTCCTATTTTTTGGGACTGCAGAAACAGTGAACGTAGTAATATAGATTGCAGTTCCTATTTTTTGGGACTGCAGAAACAGTGAACGTAGTAATATAGATTGCAGTTCCTGTTTTTTGGGACTGCAGAAACAGTGAACGTAGTAATATAGATTGCAGATCCTATTTTTTGGGACTGCAAGAATATATTGCCCTAGAATATTTTTTATACTTTTTAAATTATTTTTTTTATATTTTTTTTAATTTATTTAAAAAAAAAAAAAAAAGTAAGATTTTTTTATAATTATAAAATTACTATGGACTTAGCAGAAAAAAACACAGGACAAAAGCACCACTGGACTCAGCAGGACAGAGCACTGGACAAAGTACTACTGGACTCAGCAGGACAGAGCACTGGACAAAGCACCACTTGACTAAACTAATCAGCAGGACAGAGCACAGGATCTCAACAACCTCCCTCTTCAGTGATCGCAGGGAGAATGAAGATGGCGGCCGCGAGCGTGGCATTTATGACATTCGAGTCTCGAGAGATCCGACGCGAGACTTGGATGTCATAGCCTCGTTTTGGATTCCTTTGGCGGCCGGAAGTACCCGAACAGTGCTCGGATCCCGTCGGATCCGCACTGTTCGGGTGGGCTCGGAGTAGCGAAATCCGAGCCCGCTCATCTTTAGTGAGAACCTTGTTTAACCGCCGATGAGTCTATAAGTAAACCTGTGGTTTATCCAAGCTATAAAAATCTGTTATCACCCTCAATGGTCAAAACTGTACAGCCTGGTATAGATCATATGGCATGTAGCAAATCTGAGGAGTGGCTGTAGAGGGTTCTCTAAACAGTTTACAGTGGATCCTGGTAATTTTGGATATGTAACAAATTATCTTAAACACCTACATGGCGCCAAAATGGGTAAACTCATTCTGCTGGATTTTAGTAACTATTACAGTGAAGGTTTACAGAAACAGACTTCTAATCCTTTTAAGAAATGAAAAAAAGTAAAACATTTGTTGCATGTCAAACGGATGGAAGAACCTATTGTTCTTAATGTAAATATGGAAATATGTACTTACATACTACCTCTTTACAAGATTAACAGATATACCAACTATGTACATCTTTCTACAAAGTTGCATGACTTAATATATGGGGGTAAATGTATGATCCTGCGATTTTTTTCAACTTGCCGGAAATCGGCGACTTTGCAGGTAAAATTTAATGCGGCGATGGCTTGTAAAGGCAAGTTTGCCTTTACAAGCCATCGCCGCTTTAAATTTTCAATGCAAAGTCGCCGTGGTGTTTGACGTCTATCACACATGTTAATGAAAGAGATTAAATTCCTGATACGCTAAAATGGATCTAGTTAGCTAGTGTGTAAGACCTTGTAACATATCTTGCTTATAAGGACTTCACAGTGAAAGAGGGTTTATAAACATTCACTTAATCACTATTTCTAATAATAGGACTGAGATCATTATAGAATTTGATCTTGCTCTTTCTTTGAATAGGGTTGAACACACATTTATGGGGGCTCGGCCAGAGCACCCTTGGCCGTAGATGGTCTGGACTGGGCAGATGACTTGGAAGAAGGTCCGGACTGGGCACACGACTTGTACTGGTCAGCACCTGTAGAAGCCTTGAAACGGACAGCACCAAGAGGTAACTTGGGTTGGACCGTATTGAATGGCAACTCACCCTGGACCATATTGAGTGGCAGCTCGAGCTGGACCGTATTGAGTGGCAGCTCGAGCTGGACCGTATTGAGTGGCACCTCTGACTGGACTTATTATATGGTGTTTGAAGTCCGTTACACATGTTAATTAAAGAGATTCAATTCCTGATACGCTATAAGTGATAACAGACTCTAATTAGCTAATGTATAATACCTTGCAACATATCTTGCTTAGAGCGCCTTCACATTGAATGAGGGTTTATAGTACACTGAAGACCTTTGCGGTTCTGAAGAGAGTGTCAGACATCCACTTAACCACTATTTCTAATAATAGTACTGAGGTCATAATAGAACTTGATATTGCTCTTTTTTTCAATAGGGTCCAGAGAGGGTCCAGAGAGGAAACAAATACACATTTTAATCTGCCACAACTGGAGCAATTCACAGCTTAAAATGTTCAATTTTTCTTTCCAGAAAAAATAAATGTAACAATGTTGTGTAAAGAGCACTCTGTGTGTCAGGTGTCTTTCTTCTGTATTCTGAATTGTTATCAGTGTTAAATGTCATTAGGTGCTAAAAATAGACTCAGTCAAAGTACTGATTACTAGTAGTCATTAACAACTAGTAGTATTATTTACAAAATTGCCTCTAACAGTGATGCAATCAACATCATAGGCAACTGCAAAAGAAGGACTGTAAATGTCCTGGCAAAAAGGCCAAGATAAAGTACAGTATTTGTTATTCACAAACAGAATATAACTCCTGAGGATGCTTAGTAAATGTATGCAGCTCCTAAATCTGTTGTTGCTGGATTGCTCTATCTGCGAAGAGCAAATATGAAGCTGTTTACACTGAAGCTGGTTACCTTCTGGTGCTGCGTTACACGCCAGTGACACTGCTTGTCAAACACAATCACGTTTCACATAGGGTGATAATGAACACTTACAAGGTTGGAGGACCCTCCATTGACCCCATTGCATTCATTCACTCCTTTGCAAACACTCTCAAATGCAAGTGAAAAGGTTAGTGGGTATGGGGTAACTGCAACCCAAGGCTTCTATCCCATGCCCATTCACATGCTTTTACTGGCACTAAAATAGCTATTAGAAGCATGTATTTGACCCCAGAGTGTAAGAGGATTAGACAAGGGGACTTAGCTTTTCTGCTGAATCAGCAAATATGCAAAAATGCCTGCTAATGTCCCCCTTTTGGCATTGAAATTTTGGGTATAATAATAATAATAATCAACTATACATGGAAATAAAGTACATAAGAAAGACAGGGGTAGAAAGCAGCGGATAGGGTGGCTGATTCTTACCTGCATTTTTGACATTTTTAGTTGTGTCTCCTCGAGGACCTGTAATTAAGAAAAATGACAAGGTCAGATGACATCTCTACTGTACATTAGCAGAGGTATTCAATAGCTAGCCCATATCACTACTGACCCGTTCTGAACTCTAAATCTGACTACTCTCCAAAATGATTCATAGGTCAATTATTGATGGTGTTTTACTCACTCAATGATCGGCCTGATCAGCCCTTCATGATTTAATCTGGGTATTGTGCATTTCTATGTAAATGTAATGAGTGGCCTATTTCACAAATCAAGCCCTGTATGAGGCTTATAAAATGTATAAAATATTATATAAATCATTAGTTAACCAAATTGGAAAGAAGGGTTTAGAAGTACTAAAATGGAGAAACAATGAATGAAAATCCATTTTATTCAGTTCCCCAGAAAGTCTGTTTATACTAGGGATGTGCACCGGCAACTTTTGAGGTCTCGTGTTTTGTGTCTTGGATCCGGATTTTCATTATATTTGGGGTTCGGATTTGTCTCGCAAAACACTTGACGAAAGGTCTCGGTTCGGATTTAAGGTTTTGGATTCGGATTTTTTTTGAAAAAAACATAAAAAGTTTAAAAATCAAGTTTTTGGGCTTATTTTCACTCCTACGCTATTATTAACTTCAATAACATTCAATAACAAGCATTTCCACTAATTTACAGTGTATTCTGAACACCTCAAAATATAGTTATTAGTCCAAAACGTTGCAACGAGGTATCTTTCTGGACTGCGTAGAGGAGTGGGTCACCACAATATATATAATAAGAAAACCATCAACTTGTATGATTCACACCAATAAATGTACCTGGACTGCGTAGAGGAGTGGGTCACCACAATATATATTAAAAACCCTGAACTTGTATGATTCGCACCAATAAATGTACCTGGACTGCGTAGAGGAGTGGGTCACCACAATATATATTAAAAACCCTGAACTTGTATGATTCGCACCAATAAATGTACCTGGACTGCGTAGAGGAGTGGGTCACCACAATATAAATTAAAAACCCTGAACTTGTATGATTCGCACCAATAAATGTACCTGGACTGCGTAGAAGAGTGGGTCACCACAATATATATTAAAAACCCTGAACTTGTATGATTCGCAGCAATAAATGTATCTGGACTGCGTAGAGGAGTGGGTCACCACAATATATATAATAAGAAAACCATCAACTTGTATGATTCGCAACAATAAATGTAGCTGGACTGCGTAGAGGAGTGGGTCACCACAATATATATAATAAGAAAACCATCAACTTGTATGATTTGCACCAATAAATGTACCTGGACTGCGTAGAGGAGTGGGTCACCACAATATATATTAAAAACCCTGAACTTGTATGATTCGCACCAATAAATGTACCTGGACTGCGTAGAGGAGTGGGTCACCACAATATATATTAAAAACCCTGAACTTGTATGATTCGCACCAATAAATGTACCTGGACTGCGTAGAGGAGTGGGTCACCACAATATATATTAAAAACCCTGAACTTTTATGATTCGCACCAATAAATGTATCTGGACTGCGTAGAGGAGTGGGTCACCACAATATATATAATAAGAAAACCATCAACTGGTATGAATCGCACCGAATAATGTACCTGAACTGCGTAGAAGAGTGGGTCTCCACAATATAAATTAAAAACCCTGAACTTGTAGGATTCGCACCAATAATGTACCTGGACTGCGTAGAGGAGTGGGTCACCACAATATAAATTAAAAACCCTGAACTTGTATGATTCGCACCAATAAATGTACCTGGACTGCGTAGAGGAGTGGGTCACCACAATATTGTTAAAAAACCCTACACAGGTCTGAATTCCACCCAAAAAGTTTATGGACTGCGTAGTGTAGTGTTCCCCACAATATTATTTAAAATTTTTGCAGCAACAGTCAACGTTGTTTAATATCTGATACACCTCTATCTGGACTGCATAGTGGAGTGGCCCCGGTACCCAATTTGGTACCGGGGCCACAATACCTCCTCCAAACATGGTACAGACCATTCGTCATTGAGATCCCATCAAGTATGTTAAAGACAGACAGGGTCGAAGTGTTATTGGTTGACTTTGTAAACCAAAAAACTGTCCCTGTTGCACATAGTCGTGCAATGAAGACTGACTTTTTCATTTAAAGGCACCATCTTTCAAGTGTAGTGTTTGTAAGTCTAAGTCATATTATACTTTTGGTAAAATTGGTTTATTTTGTTCCTCTTTATGGTAACTACTAATAGAATTAAAGTATTAAATAGAAGCGGCAGTTCTCTTTATGGGAATTAGTAATAGAATTAAAGTATTAAATAGAATTAAAGTATTAAATAGAGTGGTATAGAGTTGTAGTGTGGTATAGATAGAGTGGTCCCCACAATATAATAATAAAACCCTCAACTGGTCTGAATTCCACCAAACAAGTATCTGGACTGCGTAGTGGGGTGGCCCCGGTACCCAATTTGATACCGGGGCCACAATAAAATAAATACACCCTCAACTGGTCTGAATTCCACCAAACAAGTATCTGGACTGCGTAGTGGGGTGGCCCCGGTACCCAATTTGATACCGGGGCCACAATAAAATAAATACACCCTCAACTGGTCTGAATTCCACCAAACAAGTATCTGGACTGCGTAGTGGGGGAGCCCCGGTACCCAATTTGATACCGGGGCCACAATACCTCCTCCAATTTCCAAGTGTAGTGTTTATAACATCTTAACACTACACTAATTCTAGCACGTCAAAACCTCTTGTTTTAAATAATGACAGGGCATTTAACTTTTGATTTAATTTATTGAATTTGTTGGCATTTTCTTTTACTTTTTGAACATGGCAAACGACTGTTGAATGGTCACATAATGCCAAAAAAAAGTTGCAAGATGGAATTGTCCTTGGGCCCTCCCACCCACCCTTATGTTGTTGAAATAGGACATGCACACTTTAACAAACCAATCATTTCAGCGACAGGGCCTACCAAACAACTGTGGCTGAAATGATTGGTTTGTTTGGGCCCCCACACCAATAAAACAATTCATCTCTCCCTGTACAAACTAAACAGGCTCTACTGAGGAAAGATGTCGTCCTCATCCTCAACCTCTGATTCCTCTCCCCCTACAGTGTGTACTTCCTCCTCCTCACACATTATCAATTCGTCCCCGCTGGACTCCACAACCACAGTCCCTCTGTACTGTCTGGAGGGCAGTGCTGTACTTCATTGAGGAATTGATTATTCATTTTTATAAACATCATTTTTTCAACGTTGTGAGGAAGCAACCTTCTTCGCCGCTCACTGACCAGGTTCCCCGCTGCACTAAAAACTCTTTCCGAGTACACACTGGAGGGAGGACAACTCAGTTAAAAAATAGAGCCAGTTTGTACAGGGGCTTCTAAACTGCCTTTTGGAGTTCTACCACGTCACTACCTCTAGTTAATTTAGATTGCAAGGCTTGTAAATATAAATACTTTGAAGATAAAAAAAAGCAGGCTGCACAGACTGTGGAGCTAGAAAGTGAAATTAAATGGACCACGTTACTTTGGTGGCTATCTATGCCCCCCCCCCCCCGCCCTACACTTGTAGTTGAATATAAATAAAGCAGCCTGCATAGACTGTAGAACTAGAAATTCAAATATACAAATAAATGGACAAAGGCAGTTTGGTATCTGTCTGCATCAGATCCCCTCTCCACTAGGAGTAAAACAGAAAACTTTTCAGCCGTTATATAATCTAGAATATAAATAGAAATTGAGAAAGGCAATTTGGTATCTGTCTGCATCATAATCATCAACATCCTCCTCAGCGCCAGCTACATCAATATCCTCCTCCCAGTGTACAACATTCACACCTTCATTAGCCAAATCTGTAACTGGACTGTGGGTGATCCTTCCAGCATATGCAGAGGGCGTGCTGCAAATGCTGGATGGAGTCACCTCTTCCCGTACAGTGATGGGAAGGTCAGGGTTCACAACCAACAACACCCTTGGACTCGCCTTGGGGATTTGTGATGTCATCTGTTTAGAAGGCAGAGTTCTTTGCTCTTTTGTTGTTGCTGACAGCATAACTCTCTTAAATTTTTTGTAGGGGGGGGAGGAGGGCTTAGATCCTTGGGTAACGCTGGACCACTATTCATGAACACAGGCCAGGGCCTAAGCCGTTCCTTGCCACTACGTGTCGTAAATGGCATATTGCCAACTTTACGTTTCTCCTCAGATGATTTTAAGTTTCTCTTTTTGCTATTTTTTGAGAACTTGGGCTTTTTAGATTTTACATGCCCTGTACTAGGAGATTGGGCATCGGACTTGCCAGACGACGTTGATGGCATTTCATCGTCTATGTCATGACTAGTGGCAGCAGCTTCAGCATTAGGAGGAAGTGGGTCTTGATCTTTCCCTACTTTATCCTCCAAATTTTGGTTTTCCATTATATGTAGCACAAGAGAGCGTACCCCTAAGCCACACACACTCGGCAAAGCCTTTAAAAATTATATGCGGCACAGGAGAGTAGCACTGGACTTATACTGCTGAATCAGTGAACTTTGTAATAGCAGTACCACTGGACTTATACACTGCTGAATCAGTGAACTTTGTAATAGCAGTACCACTGGACTTTTACTGCTGAATGTGTGAACTTGGTAATATTGCAGTACCAATGGGCTTATATACTGCTGGATTGGTTTTGCAAATTTGGTTATAATTATTTTTTTTTTTAATTTTTTATTTTAATTTTTTTTATAACTTTTTTTTTATTTTTTAAAAACTTGGGAATAATGGGGAAATAACTATGCCCTTAGAAGCACAGAGCACAGGACACAGCACCACTGGACTGAACAGGACACAGCGCAGGACCCAGCAGCACTACTGAACTCAGCAGGACATAGCACAGGACACAGCACCACTGGACTGATACTGCAGAATGTGTGAACTTTGTAATATTGCAGAACCACTGGACTTTTACTGCTGAATGTGTGAACTTGGTAATATTGCAGTACCAATGGGCTTATACTGCATGATTGGTTGTGCAAATTTTGTTGTAATTAAAAAAAAATGTAATTATTTTTTTGTATTTTTTTTAAATAACTTTTTTTTATTTTTTTAAACACTTTGGAATATTGGGGAAATAACTATGCCCTTAGAAGCACAGAGCACAGGACACAGCACCACTGGACTGAACAGGACACAGCACAGGACCCAGCAGCACCACTGACCTCAGAAGGACAGAGCACAGGACACAGCACCACTGGACTGAGCACAGCACAGCACAGCACAGCACAGCACAGAACTTAACTGAACAGCACAGAACATAACTGAACAGCACGAGATATAGCAGGACAGAGGACCACCTAACACACCCTCCCTCTACCCTGATCAATGCCCGAGTGAAGATGGCGGCGACTAGCGGGGAATTTATAGGATCCGAGTATCGCGAGATCCGACAACGGGATTATGAGTCAGAGCCTCAGTTTCAGATTTGAATTTGGCGCCAATACCCGGATCTGTCTCGGATCCGACTCGGATCGGCAACGTTCGGGTGGGCTTGGATTTCATAAATCCGAGTGCGCTCATCTCTAGTTTATACAAGAGGAGAAATGTTGTCACATCCCTGGGCTATGTAGGTCAGGGTACCTCTGGGCTAGCTCAGCCTCTACGGTCCACACTCCTGGGCTATGTAGGTCAGGGTACCTCTGTGCTAGCTCAGTCTCTACAGTACACACCCCTGGGCTATGTAGATCAGGGTACCACTGTGCTAGCTCAGTCTCTACAGTACACACCCCTGGGATAAGTAGGTCAGGGCACCTCTGTGCTAGCTCAGTCTCTACAGTACACACCCCTGGGCTATGTAGGTCAGGGTACCACTGTGCTAGCTCAGTCTCTACAGTGCACATCCCTGGGCTATGTAGGTCAGGGTACCTCTGGGCTAGCTCAGTCTCTACAGTACACACCCATGGGCTCTGTAGATCAGGGTACCTCTGTGCTAGCTCAGTCTCTACAGTACACACCCCTGGGCTATGTAGGTCAGGGTACCACTGTGCTAGCTCAGTCTCTACAGTACACATCCCTGGGCTATGTAGGTCAGGGTACCACTGTGCAAGCTCAGGCTCTATAGTACACATCCCTGGGCTATGTAGGTCAGGGCACCTCTGTGCTAGCTCAGTCTCTATAGTACACATCCCTGGGCTCTGCAGATCAGGGTACCTCTGGGCTAGCTCAGTCTCTACAGTACACATCCCTGGGCTATGTAGGTCAGGGTACCACTGTGCTAGCTCAGTCTCTACAGTACACACTCCTGGGCTATGTAGGTCAGGGTACCTCTGTGCTAGCTTAGTCTCTACAGTACACACCCCTGGGCTATGTAGGTCAGGGTACCTCTGTGCTAGCTCAGTCTCTACAGTACACACCCCTGGGCTCTGTAGATCAGGGCACCTCTGGGCTAGCTCAGTCTCTACAGTACACATCCCTGGGCTATGTAGATCAGGGCACCTCTGTGCTAGTTCAGTCTCTACAGTACACACCGCTGGGCTCTGTAGGTCAGGGTACCTCTGTGCTAGCTCAGTCTCTACAGTACACACCCCTGGGCTCTGTAGATCAGGGCACCTCTGGGCTAGCTCAGTCTCTACAGTACACACCCCTGGGCTCTGTAGATCAGGGCACCTCTGTGCTAGTTCAGTCTCTACAGTACACACCCCTGGGCTATGTATGTCAGGGTACCTCTGGGCTAGCTCAGTCTCTACACATCCCTTTGCACTGTAGGTTGGAGAGTGGAAAGTTCCCATACACATTAAAGTTTAAAAACAAGGATAAATATGGGATATCACAGGTTTAATAGTACGTTCACATGACTAGTGGTATAAAAATGGATGCTAAATTATCTCTTCATAAGGTTCCCTGTGATATTGAACAACTCCAACACAAACCTAATAATTGCAAAAAAATGTACAGTGTTTCAGCGATGTTACACAAGAGCTGACACTCCATTCCTTGATGATAATCACTATCTTTCTAGTCCTCTACATTGTCCTCTGCAGCCACTCTCATGATTCTCTAATATCAAGCTGTTATCACACCAATCCAGCCTTGGGAGCTGGTAACAGACCACAGTGAGAACCTTGTTTAACCACCGATGAGTCAATAAGTAAACCTGTGTTTTATCCAAACTATTAAAAATTATGTTATCACCCTCAATGGTCAAAACTGTACAGCCTGGTATAGATCATATGGAATGTAACAAATTTGAGGAGTGGCTGTAGAGGGTTCTCTTAACAGTTTACAGTGGATCCTGGTAATTTTGGATATGTGACAAATTATCTTAAACACCTACATGGCGCCAACATGGGTAAACTTATACTACTGGATTTTAGAAACTATTACAGTGGAGGTTTTCGGAAACAGACTAGTAATCCTTTTAAGAAATGAAAAAAGTAAAACATTTGTTGCATGCCAAATAGAAGGAAGAACCTATTGTTCTTAATGTAAATATGGGAAATATGTACTTACATACTACCTCTTTACAAGATTAACAGATATACCAACTATGTACATTTTTTCTATAATGTTGCATGACTTACTATATGTTTTTTGAAGTCCATTACACATATTAATGAAAGATAACCAATTCTTGATACGCTATAATGGATAACTGCCTCTAGTGTATAATACCTCTTGACATATTAAATATGGATGGTGTTTTACTCAGTCAGTGACAATCTGAGCAGCCTTTTATAATTTAATCTGGGTATTGTGCATTTCTATGTAAATGTAATGAGTGGCCTATTTCACAAATCAAGCCCTGTATGAGGCTTATACAATGTATAAAAAAATGATATAAATCATTAGGTAACCAAACTGGAAAGAAGGGTTTAGAAGTATTAAACTGGAGAATCAATGAATGAAAATCCATTTTAATTCCCCAGGGAGTCTGCTTATAGAAGAGGAGAAATGTTATTATTAATTACTACACTAATGAGGATATCATATGTCCGGCCACAACCACCTGGTCATGTGTCCAACCACTAGTGTGGAGCAGATGCTACTGTCAGAGACCCAAGAGATTGATAATTTCCAACTGTCTCCATCTGATTACTTCTGACCCTACCTAATAATCCTTATTGGGATTGGTTAGGGGATATCATTTTTAGCCTCACCCCAGCTGTTCTACAGGACTTATTAAAATAGTGTTTTTAAAAAAAGTTTCTTATTATGAAAGTGTTTAAAAAAATAAAAATATTGAAAAGCACCAATGTTAGCGCAAAAGGCGAACGCGAATGTTGATTGTCAAATGCAAACTGCAAATATCGAACGCAAACTGCTCACATTGAACGTGGACTGTGAAACCACAAACTCGAATTGGGGTTAATTGGTGATTGTACCATTCACATGTTCATGATTGTGAGAATATTGGGCTTATGTGTAGCTCTTTGCCAATTCAGCCTAGCTGGTCTTCCCAAAGCAGCCTTATTTTCTGTCTAAGAGAACCTGGTATATTAATTAGCGCTTTAATACACACATGTAAATATAAATACAAAATCAGTGAACATTATCACAAAGTCGGTCAATAAAGTCTGGATTTCATGAAATCCTGTTTAATCTAGAACCATTCTGCATCAAACCTCATGATTATGGTTTATGTAAAACAAGAAATAAATTCCAGAATTCCTCTCCTAGTTGGCCGCCTTGAAAAAGATTACAATAGGTGAAATGCGTCGCTGACTTATCCTTGGTAGGCTGCATATACCACCCAGACCAGCTAGGAGATGACTACTGGAGATAGGAAGACTTCTTATCCTTTTCACCACATTGATTAAGCAACTGTTTCTGGGTAAGATAATTGCTAAACCCCAGGAAAGGGATACATTTTACATGCTCTTTATATTTGCTTTAATGCAAGTTTGACTGATGTTTTAGCTTGTTTAATAAAATGTTAATGCACTAGAACAGTGATGTGCAACAGGCAGCCCTCCGAGCCTTCACCTGCAGCCCCCAGCTCCTTCTGGCTTCATTGTCAGATTTGTTTATTTTACCCTTTAACACTTGTGTATAATGTCTGGTTATATGTTATTATTACAGGTGACAATAGATCTCTTTGGGGACACGTTGGAGAAGTTAATGGTCCCTGCAGAACCCATCTGCTGACATTTAAGAATATTAACATACCACACTTAAAACACATACAGTTCGATGGACAGTACTAAGCATTCCCAATAGTATTCAGCAAGATGCCAGGGGGCTTAATCTTTATTTTCAATATGCCTGGCACCCTGCCCTAGCCAAAATGGTCATTGAAATGAACATGTCCCATTCAATCGTATTTCAAACTGATTTTAGACCATTGACATGTGTGTGCAACTTATGTCCAAAGAGGATGGAGAGCAAGGGACTTGTAAGGAAGAATAAGTGGATGAACAATGTCAGTGCAAGAGAGATTGCTTTTGCAATGTTCACAGGAGAGCATGCTGTCTGCTTTCTCCAAGGCATGAAGTGTCAGCTCTTGTGAACCAATATTAATGTACTAAAGGATACTGTTGTAACATATACGCTTGCTCAAAAGATGTTAGTAATGTGATATGATGGGTTGGTGCCCATAATTATACCAGCTGAAGTGTGAACTGTTTGGTTGTGCTCTAATATTTAACCAATCACCTCTTTTAAATTTGAATGTGCAAGGGTCTCTTTCCATGTGTTTACCCACAAAAACCAGAATATAGGGAGCCTGAGCTAGCCAAAAGTAGGTGCACTTTAGTAGATTGTCACTGAGTTTGAGGATGGTGGACCTCACCAATGCCAAACCGTGAACTTACACTACTACACTAAATCAACCCATGAGGAAAAGGGGCTACATATACTTCCTTTGCTGGACTCAAATTAAGTAAAAGAGATATCGGAGCCTTAGCCATTAATCCTGTTCATTTAGGTTCATCGGGAGTCAGAACTATGGAACAACGAGCATTGTAAGTTAAAAATTCAACGGATTCTCATGCTGAAAGTGCCGGCAGGGGCGTTGTGTTATTTGTCCTACATTTAATGGTCCTCATTTACAGTGGGACACAATTTTGTGGCACAACATAAATGTAAATTTCCTTAGCAAAATTGGGCCTAACGTGTGTTTTATGAGCTGTGGGTTTCATGTTATAGTGCGGTTGGCCAAGCCTGATATAGACTGGTGCATTTTGTGAGGGGACATAATGTCCAGGCTATAAGCACTGGTTCTACTTACATTTGTTTGAGGATCGTTATGATGTTTTTGTAAAATGTATTTAGAAATATTTTTTTCCCCACTAGTAAAGATACGCATTGATGGCCATCATCATCGGCACATATCTTCACAATTTTTGTGCCTCCTAACAGGTGTATCTGGAGATGCTGCCTACAGTGTACAGGCTGCATCTTCAAAGGACATGCCACTTTTTTTATGCATCCCCTTACTGAGAACCAGTTACATTTTCCCACCTCCGATCTTCCTCTCCAGATGAAGAAGGAGCCTCAATCTCAAACTCTGACTTTTATCCAATGGCGGAACTAATTATACTGCCAGGGATACAGATGCCACAGGGCCTGGAGTTGAGGAGGGACACAAATGCTGGGTCGCTCTCTTGAGGTTCCTGCTCTGCTCTCAGGATGACTACTTAGATGTAGTTGAAATAGGAAAATCGGGGTAAGGATACTCAAGATGTTATTATATACTAGCTATTTCCAAGCACTATTCCTAGATTGCCTTGTTAATCCCTTGCACACGTTCACACTCTTCCTTATAAACCAGGCCTGCTTCAGTCCTTTCCACCCCTTAAATAACATACAACCCTCGCAGAGTTCTTCCAGCAGTAGTTACTGTACCAAAACTGTACTCTATACATATATCTTTAACTATATATGAATAAATATACAATCTTACACACACATATTATAATACTGTTCAATATGAACAATACAATATAGAATACAGACAATAGCTTCTCATTCACCACTGTACCTTCCCCACTCTATGTTCATTCTGCAAATATATTATATATAAAATTTAGCCGGAAAAGTATACTAGATTAACAGAGTAAGAGTATAGGTAGATAAAGTTTTATTAAGTATAGTCAGTAATATAGCAACTGTAGTTGTTGTATCAGTATTAGCAGTAATAGTATAGCAAGATATTGTTTCCAAGGTATAGCAACAATATTGTGGGGAAGTGTAGTTAGCATCAGTATTAGCAGAACCAGTATGTATATAAGTGTAGACAGCAGTATTATTGTTTTAGCAGTGGATAATGTGTAGTTAATAGATACAATGTACTTATTGAAGTAACATCACTATGAAATATACATATAAACTTATGCTTCTTGGTCTGCTTTTTGTCCGGTAAACTCCAGTTGTGAATAGATGCTCACGTTTAGGGGTAAAGTGCAGGGACAAAGCTTTACCTAGCAGACAAAGACAATGGTCTTATAAAGCCCAGACTTAGACTCCTAAAGCTCTTTACGCCCATGATGACATCATCACCAACATGTGGACATTATCAGCACGTCAATATGTGTGCTGATGTAATTGCACCCTTACGAGCACCTCCTTTATGTATACCTCCCAACATTTGGGTAGGCAGCGTACGGACAGAGGGCGTAGCCTTGACAAGATGGGGGCATGGCCATGTTACAATGTGGGGGCGCGGCCACACACAGGGGGCATGTCTAGCACATTTGAGGAACTAGGCTGCCCTATTCTCTCCTACCCTCGCAACACCTTCTTTGCCGTGCACAACAGTGTGCATGGCACCCATTCATCACTGCTATGCCCTGACAGAGCAGTAGTCTACAGACAATGCCTCCCTAAGCTGTCCTGATCGGAATGAGGGGACAAAGCCCTCAAATCAACACTGTCCTGCATAAATGGGGATGGTTGGGAGGTATGCATTATATATATGGCAGCTAAATCCAACATACACAATGCAACTGTGCATGCTTGTGATCCTGCCCCGCAATGACATGGGATGGATGACACAGGAGCAGTCGCTGCTTTACAGTATTGCTGTAAATCTGATATGTGATAAGAGGACTGACAAAACATTTGTTTATTGCTAACTCTCTGACAAATATCACCCATGGCAATCTTGGCACTTGGTTTAAGGTCTAATTTTCTTACCAAACAACCAAACCCAAAATGGCGGCTACATGACAATAGACCCACCCTCGCCAAACACTCAGAGGATTATAAAAAGTACCTTCTGTTTGAACTCTGCTTTGCTAAATCTGAGCAAATAGAAGTGAATCCACAGAGATTAAGGATTTCACTGCTGAATGAGTTCCCATCCCAGGACAGGTGGAGGAGAGAGGTTACGTAAAGGAGAATCATCATACACTGAGACACAGAGCTGTACAAAGTACAAACAGCTATTCTAGATAAAGGGGAGTGGGTATCGGACTACAGTGTTTCACAGTAAATGAAATACTGACAGCCCTGTATATGTCAAGAGCTTTTCCTGAGGAAGTGAGGAAATACAGTGGTACACATATCACTGACTAAACCATCCTCCTCGATACATGGATTACAGATACCCAGAGTGACTCAGAATGGGACGTGAGTACTTTGCAAGAAAGACACTGTGACATTTGCTAATACACTAGAAAATAGATCAGCTAACATCCGCACACTGTCAGAAGCTAATGTCCCCAAATAAAACCACAAAACTTCCGCAATCAGAACTTCAACAGAAAACATCAACCTCATACATAAAACAACCTGCTAACTTCCCCTGGCTCACTCTGAGGAGAAATCACACATAATTAAGCAAAACTCTAAAAGAAAATGCAACCTTCAAAAATGTCATTACTGAAATGACATAAACCTAGAATCCAGAGGCTGCCATATGTGCATCCCCCAGACAGGGACATTTTGCAATTACAGTTAGTTAATTGCCTAACTAACCATACACAGTGTCAGACTGGTATCCATCTGAACTGTATACACAAATGAACATAAAAATAACCTGTTCTCTTGTGACTTACTTTGAATATGCAACAAAACTTGACTACAGTTTTGATGTACTAATCTACTTTTATCATTTGACCTCTTAATTTAACTCCTTAAGGGAAACAGCTACGGGACACAATATTGCCCAAACCGATGAATAACTGAAGTGAAGCAAAAGACATCTACACTGGAGGATGATCTGACCATTGCATAAGGCACAATCCAACATCAAGAACAAGCCATCCAAACTCCTACTGTCAAGGCTGAAGGCAATGTAATAACATCATAGTGATAGGTATACCTGAAAAGATAAAAGGAAGAGACCTGAAAATGTAAAAGGAAGAGACCTGTCCTGGCTACAGAAAGAACTGGGCATCGGATTTACTGTCAATACTGGTTGAACAAGCACATCAAACTGGTCCAGAGAGAAGAGGATAAAACAAGAGACTAAGACCCACTACATCACCATAGTGATAAACTTAAAATGAAGAGACTTGACTCAACTCTTAATGGAATGGCTACCAAAAGAACTGGGCATTGGATCTATTGTCAATACTGATTGAGCAAGCTCCTAGAATTGACCCAGACGCAAATTGAGAAATCCAGAGACCAAGTCCATTTATAATGCACTATTTAAATTACACTGATGAGATCAAATCTATTAAGGCATGTAGGGAAAAGACCTGACCTAAAATAAGACAGTTACATGATTTTGCTATTTCTAGATTATTCCATAACGGTGGCACACATTGCTTAGAAGATAAAATTTGCCCTACTTTACACACAGAGCATCTAAGAAACCAAGGGCTAAATTTACTTACAGGCGGTTTGCTAAATCCTACATTTTTCGGCTAGTTTGCCGGTGGTTTGGCCATCGCCGGATTTACTAAAGGCAAAACCACCGTCCAAACGGCCAGAAATGACTTTTTTCTAAACCACCACTTTAGAAATCGCCATCCCGATTTTAACAATGATGAACATACAAACAGCCGGATTTACTATGAAGGGGTTTGGCATAATGCCGGAAAAGCGCCATTCAAGTGAACAAAATAAAAGAGCTGGTTGTGAGCGGCGAGATTGCTCAAACGGCATGCTGTCGGAGGTCCGGCAGCTGTCAAAATAGTAAAGAATAGATAAAAGTGTAAAAAAAAAAAAAGCGTGGCGTCCCCCCTCTATTCAGTCTTAACCCTAGTGCTGCCAGCCTATTGCTGATAGCACTAGGGCTCTTCCCACGACCGTGAGAAAATCCCCTAATACTATAAATAGACCTCGCGCAATGAGCTAAGCTCATTGCGTATCGGAGCTTCTACAGTGTCCAGCACTTTTTTTTATTTTCCTTCAATCAAGCAAAAAGATTCGGGGATGTTACAAATATGGTGTCCCCCAGCTATAGTGCCTACAAGCCCGGCTGGTTTAAGGGTTAAGACTGAATATAGTGGGGACGCCACGCTTTTTTTTTTTACACTTTTATCTATTCTATACTATTTTGACAACTGCCGGAGCTCTGGCAGTATGATAATGATGAATTTCTCACGAAACCGCCATGTTTTAAAGGAAAAGCGCCATGTTTCTTTCCAAGCCGCCGGCGGTTTGGAGCCTTACATTCCGCCGCTACATCGGCGGATTCACCTTGAACCTTAAATTCGCCCAATAGTAAATCCAGCTGTTTGACATGCAAAACCGCAGGAAAAATGCGGCGATGCATGGCGGATCAAACACGCTGCCAAACACGCCCGTTAGTAAATCTAGCCCCAAGTGTTTTTGGCCCCAACCGTCGAGAGGGGTTTCCAGGTGACCTTAACCTCTCTTGTCATACAAGTTACTATGTTAAGCTACCTATTTAACACTATTGTGGTAGTGTTTTCTATCTGCCCTTCCACATTATGGGTAAAGGCAATTATTTGAGTTTCCAGTTTGCTTTGTTCATGGCTTTTGCTTTTCAGGTTAAGAAAAATTAAAAAAGAAGAGTCAAACTCAAAGATAGACATCCTACCAAGAACTTATTGGTATAAATACAGCTGTTATCTCTTATTTCTACATCCTGCTCACTCGGACCAGTAAATTAACTATTATTTATCTAGTTCACTCTATACCTCAACAAGAAAACAAAGTTCAGTCACATCAAAGTTATTAACTTTTCTAAAATCTACTAAACATAAGCCTATTCTAAGTATATCCAAAATCCTGCAAAAGCTACCAAAACATAATAAACTTATACATAAATATATAACACTCTATCACATAAACATTCCTAAAACCTTAACATAAACGTAACATGAATTCCCAAAAAACTATTAGTCTAGAGGGGGAACAAAGCTGTGATTTTATTAACAAATTTGGTCCATCACTTTAAATTCCAACAAAATCAAAAGTCTCAAATGAAATTAAAATATTACAATGAAAAATACTGAACAATTTACAGAATTATTTTGGAAACACTACAAAATACTTATACCCTGCTGGACCAGTTTATACGAGCCAAAGGACACAATTTCTTAGAGATGCTAACCTTAAAAAAAATATAACACCCTATAACAGCAATATGACTACAAACTTCAATATCATTACTAACATAATGGAGTGCTGAACATTACAAAATACTTTCTAGATATGGGATCCCTATGGGATTTTTCTTTTAGTAAACCATAGCAATAAACAGATTTAGAAAACCATCCATATCAACACCTTTTCATAAATAGGCCCACTCAGTATAACATCTAATCACATACTATACACCGATCAGCCACAACATTAAAACCACTGACAAGTAAAGTAAATAACATTGATTATCTTGTTACAATGGCAAGGGGTGGGATATATTAGACAGTACGTGAACAGTCAGTTTTGAATTTTATGGGTTGGAAGCAGGAATAAATTGGCAAGCGTAAGGATCGGAACGACTCTGACAAGGACCAAATCATGTCATGATTAGATGACGGGATCAAGGCTTGTCCAAAACGGCAGCTCTTGTGGGGTGTAACCAGTATGCAGCGATTAGTACCGGTGGACCTGTGACAGAGTCAAGGGACCCAAGGCTCATTGAAGCACACGGGGAGTGAAGCCTGACTCATCTGGTCCAATCCCACAGAAGAGCTACTGTAGCACAAAATACTGAAAACGTTAATGCTGTCTATGATAGAACGGTACCAAACGTCTATTTACTGCACTGGGTGAATCCACTATCCCCTTAATATTGCACTTATATCCATATTTTATACTATAAACCTGATGTATCCAAGACATTAAAGGAAAGGTGCACCCCCCATATGCAACATCAGCATCATACAGGAGGAGGAGAAAAGAAAATGTGTAATGGTGGACACTGGATAAATTAAAATTTACTTATAAACTTTATTGATATACATTAAAACTCGCTGATATATAGTGGGTAATATAATATCATCATAATAAAAACAAAATATTAGCAAAATAATTAAAAACAATGATTTAATGAACCTTTATGAATAGCAGATTCACCTGCTATACCACGCTGCTGCTCATATTAAATGGAAAAACAATGTTCTCTTTTCACTTTGCTCCTGTTTGTTAATTCTGTTATATACACACAAATTAGGAATCGCGCAGCGCAATAAAAGCTAATACACCCACATTGCTTTACATTAATAGTTGTGTGACGATAAAGCGATGTAGGAATGAGCAGAGAGTGCTCTGATAAACTGCTCCCCTAAGCCCAGTTACATCATATCCAGGCACAGGCTATAATAATGGGCTTTGAAATGGTTAATTTGTTGTGGTCACCTTGAGGTTTAACTAATACAAGCCACGATTGTAAATCATTACTATTGTACCCTCAATGTAACATTGGAATAGCGCTTATGACTAGCTTTGATGGTACTTATAACTATACCTTCTAAGCCTATCCTAAAAGACTGTACTGATAGTTGATAGTAATAAGCTGTGAATAATGCCTATAGTATTTAGCGCCTTAGAAACGGTGGTTGATAAAGGCCGAATCTGGAGCTCTGCTTATATGGAATTGCTTGTTAGCCCATATCCTAACTGTATCTCATTTCTAATGAATATAAACAATAAACATAAAAGGAGTCAGCAGCATGCGTGGCTGATCGCCAACGCGCGTTTCGCTAATGCTTTTTCTTAGGCAAGAATCTTCTTCACCATTGCTAGACTGAGAATTTCACGGTCAACGATGGAGCAATATCGGGCAAATGTCAAAGTGTGTATGCACTCATAATCTTTTCAGCAGATGGTTATAAGACATGAAGAGCACTGATCTGACGGTAAATCATGTGTGTACACATAAATCTGCATGACCATCAGGAATTTCAGCCGTTGGTAAAATTGTTACAGAAATCACATCTGCAGTAGTTTTCTGTAGTGTGTACCCAGCTTGACACCTCATGTAAGAGCTATTTGAGCAATAAACATCTTTTGTTGCTGATATCATGCTTTTTTCCTGTGACCAACAGATTAGTCCTAACACTTTAATCCACCACTAAATTGTACTGCATTGACCACCGCATCCTGTCTCAGCGCTCAGCCTGCTATCCAGCAGTCCTGATCTAAAGGATGTGGTTAAGAAGAACTAGACAGAGAAGTGCGGTGCTGCTGTAGCTTTACATTCTACCTAAAATTGTAAGCAGTTCCAGGTGCCAGAGAAGGAGCCTGGTGTCAGCAGCTGGCGATTGTCTAGTTGTCAGCAGCACCAGTGGGAGTCGCCAGTGACAACAGATTGCTGACTGATAACCAATAAGGTGACCCATCCTATTCACAGTTTAACTATACCATTTCCTAATCAGAGACTGCAGGCTCACTGTACCACTTTATAATAGCAGTCTATAAGATCACTGTATCCATTCCCAATCAGAGACTATAGGATTACTATACCACTTCCTAATCACAGACTGTAGGATCCTCAGGACTTCCCAAACAGAATGATGGGTAGCTGTACCCTTAACACATGACCATCACTCACAGCTACGGGTGTAACATGACTAGTCATAAAGCAGAGAATAAGACTGAACCGGCTGCCCTCCGCATCACATGATCTGCATACAATGCAGGGAGGTCACACAGCTCATCTGCACCATGTGGTCCCTCTCCATCCTCAGCATGACTCTGATTCCAACTGATTTAAAATGAAAGGTAAGTTATTTTTAAATGCATTATACAAGCTGGTTAATTAGTAATTAGATTAGTAGTGGGTGGTCACTGATATTCCCACTAGTGGGTGAGAATGAGCATGTGGGAGGTCTTAGTGGCTAATGTGGCGTCTGAGTGAAATGTATTTTGGGATGAGTGAACGGCTGATGTGGGCATGCCGAAGGTCATTTTGAGCTGATTTTTCTCTCTTCATTTAAATGCTCGGACATTTTAAAGGCTAGAGGGCCACACATGCAGCCCTTGAAGTGATTCAGGTTGCTCATCACAGTTCCACATTAATCGTATACATACATTACAAGGAGCTGGTGCCTAAAAAATGAAGGTGGACTATAGTGTAACATGTATGGCCTGGTTCAAAATGATTAACGCTGTAGTTAGAACACTGTTCAGCTATTTTCATCATGTTATATAGTAAGTCTCTTTATATCCACACAGTACTCCCTTTGTTTTACATTCTGATTTAGTAGCAGTGTTCTCACACTAATGAAAGAAGCTATGAACTGAAGTGATAGTAACTTCTGCTGTGTGAAACTCAGGGGCTTCCCTTAATATATGGTCACACCAGTCTGGGGCCCAGGAAGGAACAGGAAAACTGGGACCTGCAGACAGGATCCACAAGGCCTACAACTGAATTAAAGTGGTATTATTTTTTTTACATCATGGCTAGTCTCCATCTTGTCAGACAATTGAGGTAAATAGGTAGTAGAGGTCTTTTAATAACAAATTAACACTGATTCAATTAGATAAGAAATATACTTACCGCCATGAGAGGTTCTAACCTCAGCTGAAAGAGATACAAATAAAATATTTTAATTGAAAGGAAAATTTTAACAGAGTTACTAGAATCAGTGGCTAAATATCCCTCTCAATATAGTTCTCTATCACTTGTTGGATAAATGCAGAAACTTTACTTATTTTATTTATTATTTAATTTCATTACTTTCTGTAGACTGTTTTACTTACATTAGAAGAATTTTAGAAATGCAAACTAGTGAGTCCTCTATTGTAACTTTAAAAAAGGGCATTCCACAAAGCGGGTGCAGCCCGAAAAAGTCCTGTAACCGGAAATGGGAGTAGGTAATACGTGTAGATAAGAGACGCAGATTTTGTGCAGAACAGACATGTCAAGTTGGGAGGCATTTTGACACAAGTGAAGAGATGCAGTTTTGTTGATGGCCTTAGTTAGTAGAAGCATTTTATATTGGATTCAGCAATAAACAGGCAACCAATGTAGAGACTGACAGAGTGGAAGGATATGCAAGGAAAGTCAATCTAACTGCTGCATGCAAAATAGATTGTAGGGGTGGGACTCTTATTCGGGGAAGACCAATAAGGAAGGTATTGCAATAGTCAATGAAGGAGATGATGAGTGCATGAATTAACGTTTTTGCAGTTGTGTGACATATGTGCGTATTCCGGAAATGTTTTTTAGATGTATGCAACATGATGTAGATATAGAGTGAATATGAGGAACAAAGGATAGTTATGAGTACGGGATCACATCCAGCTTGTGGAGTAGGATTTATTCTTAAGTTGTCAACAGACATAGAAATGTCAGGTAGGTAACTTCTCATAGCTCTGTTTTTCAAAGAATAGGTTTAAGTTGGTGAAAGAACATCCAAGATGAGATAGCAGAAAGACAGTCAGTATTGCGGGCAACAGAGATGGTGAGCGCTCCAGAGCAGATAGAGAAATTTAAGCAAATCCAAAGGTACTTATTAGTTTTTCAAGAGTAGTGGTATAGATAGTCTGACAGATTGGGGTGGGAGGGTTGTGAAGAGATTTAAATGTGTTAAAAATGCATTTAGGGTTAGAAGCCTGAGCATAGATAAGAGATTAGAAGTATGTTTGTTTTGCAGTCTCCAGAGCATTTCGATAGGAGTGGTAGATAGAAGTATATGTGAGAAAATCATTAGAGGTATGAGAATTACGCCAGTGACGTTCAGCTTTACGGGAAAGTTTCTGAAGATTTTGTGTTACGTTAGTGTGCTATGGCTGACATAGAGGTTGATATGGAGTATGAAGAGCAGCTGGAGCCACTTGATCAAGGGCTGTTTCTAGGGTTTGGTGAAAATGAGGTACTGTCATATCAGTAGAGGAGAATGTAGAAATTGGGAAGAGAAGGTGTTGGAGAGAGGTGGAAAACTGTTGACGATCAATAGAGTTAAGATTTCTGTGGGTATGAGGAGGCTTGGTAGTGTTTGACAGCACAGAGGTTAAAGTAGTGGGGGTGAGCGTGCAGCTAAGGTGAAGATTCAAGAGCAGAAAAGGAGTATTAAGAAAATCAGAAACTGAGCATAGTCTAAAGAAATATCGTTATTGATATATATAAAAAACTGTATATAATATGATATTGTAATATACATTAAATAACAAAGCTTTCCACCATGCAATCTGTCTCATCAATTTGTTGACAACTTAAATCTTAAACCTACTGAAAACCCCCAACTGTAAAAATAAAGTATATATGTATTGATGAAAAGGATCTTATAGGACCCATACTTGTTCTACTGCATTTTTAGAACATGACATAAGATTAGCTTAAATGTCCTTTAGATGTCACATGCTCTAGTGATTAAAAAAATAATCACTGGAAAAATTAAAGAAAAGTATATTCATTTTGCTTATTTTCCCTATATAGTCTACTGTCCTATCCTCTAGACTAGCTGAAATGCAGGTATTCCTGGTGGGAATAAAAAGTTAAAAAAATATTAAAATATGTCTGGTCAGGAAGCACCTGCTCTGTTCTGTGTTTATTTAACCTCTTAATTTCCTTGTTATCTCAATTCCATTTCCTCTTCCAGATGACCTCTGCTTCATGTGAAGATTGGTAACATATTGCAAGTGACAAGTATGTCTGTGACTCTAAGAAATTGTTCACTTTTGAGAGTCAATCTGATATTTAAGAGTGTCCCATTTTCCTGCTTCTCCCAGCACCAGATGCGGGATTATATGTGATTTATCAATTCTGTGTTTTATCTTTTTTTACTTTATAAGAAACAATTGCATTATATTTGTATGCCATTTTATTAACTGTTTTAGCATTGTGGATGTATGTTCCATATTAAATTACACTTAATAAGTGCAAGTCTCTGTGTTCTTATGAATTCACGCAACAGTTTGGTCAAAACGCTACATAATAGAAAAGAGGAGAACATTGTGGTTAATGTGCACTCTGATTAAAGTAAATTGTGCTAGATTAATTCTAAGGGAGAACCGAAGGCTTCCTAAATAAGAGTGTCAGCTCTTCATAAAAAAAATACCTTGGTGGTAGCATAGCTGGTACGGCAAAGCTAGTGTATAGCATAGATAGGGAAGGATTTAATCATTTTAGACAGACCAGGTGGTTGTTTTTGGTTAACCCTTTGTCACACACACGTCACGCAGGCTCAGGCGAGTGTTATTTGTCACAATATGCAACCCAAATTTCAGACATAAATGCAAACACAAGCATACACATGCATTTTTAAGTGTGTGCAAAAGGTGTATCATTACTAAATGAGATCCCGTGTGACCAAGAAGGCATCCTGTGAACATATAGTAATAGCTTGACTGCATATTGATAGACAATGTATCAGTATTGCTTTCATGTGCTGTGCAGCTTTCCCTGCAGTTTATCATCTAAGGATAGATTCAGAAGATGGAGCACCAATTCATTTGCTTATGATGCATTCACCTGCACTGAGGTGAGATCTTGGGTATTATTGTTGTCATAATGTTTTTAAATATGTTTACATGTTGTGATTATCTTCCTTTAACCTTTATAGACCATTGTAAGTGTAGCAGTATGGTGTTTTCCTTTTATTATGAAACAAGATAGAGTCTATCATTGATTTCTATGTGTCTCTTTATGAACAGATACTAAGGGCTAGATTTACTAAGCTGCGGGTTTGAAAAAGTGGGGATGTTGCCTATAGCAACCAATCAGATTCTAGCTGGCATTTTGTAGAAAGTACTAAATAAATAAAAAGCTAAAATCTGATTGGTTGCTAGAGGCAACATCCCCACTTTTTCAAACCCGCAGCTTAGTAAATCTAGCCCTAAGTCTGTGATGTTTCAGCACATTATTTACTTGTCTTTTATGGCCATGTTTTCCCTAAACCCTGCAGAGTGATTTTGAGTGAGTCCTGCATCTACCCGTAGTTTGGAGGTGGTTGGCGATTACTAAGTTGGAGATAATAAACAAACTGGGTAAAACAGACAAATTTTGGATTTGTAGTATATTAATTAAGGAGATTTAGTCTACTTGCGCCCGAAATATACACATTGTTGAATTTGTATCACCATTTTTACATGGTGTGTAAAAATCGCCAATGATGTGCTCATTCCATAGGTAAAGAGTTACAAACATCCACTGGCATTAATGCAAGCACAAAAACTGTGCAACGGGAGCTTAATGGAATAGGTTTCCATGGCTGAGCAGCTGCATACAAGACTCACATCACCAAGACCAATGCCAAGCGTTGGATGGAGTGGTATAAAGCACACCTACACTGGACTGTGGAGCAGTGGAAACGTGTTCTGCTGAGTAACAAATCATGCTTCTCTGCGTGGCAGTCAGAAGGGTGAGTCTGGGTTTGGCAGATGCTGGGAGAACGGTATCTGCCTGACTGCATTATGCCAACTGTGAAGTTTGGTGGATTAGTTGTAATAGTATGGGGCTGTTTTTCAGGGTTTGGGCTAGGCCCCTTATCTCCAGTGAAGGGCAATCTTAATGCTTCAGCATACCAAGTCATTTTGGACAATGCTATTATTTCAACTTTGTGGCAACAGTTTGGGGAAAGCCCTTTTCTATTCCAACATGACTGTGTCCCAGGGCACAAAGCAAGGACTACGAAGACATGGTTTGATGAAATCAGTGTGGAAGAACTTGAATGGCCCACTCAGAGCCCTGATCTCAACCCCATCAAACACCTTTTGGATGAACTGGAATGCAGATTGTAAGCCAGGTCACTCGTCCAACATCAGTGTCTGACCTCATAAATGCTCTACAGAATGATGGACACAAATTCCCACAGAAACACTTCAACATCTTGTGAAAAGCCTTCCAAGAAGAGTGGAAGCTGTTATCGCTGCAAAAGGGGGACCAACTCCATATTAAAGTATATGTATTGGAATAGAATGTCATTTCAGTCCCTGTTGGTGTAATGGTCACATGTCTGAATACTTTTGTCCATATAGTGTATATATCGAGAAAGAGATAGAGAGATGGACTATGATAAAGAGCACATAATACACCAGAATACACTAGCAAAAAATAGATCAACCACCAAAATCTAAAACTGGACTATGAAAAAAAAAAAGTTATCAAACACCAGCTGACGCTGTGTAAATAATAATTGTCCCCTTAGTTGCTCATTCAAACAATGAACCAAATTGAATTGATAATTGGTTTCAATTAGACTAGACACAATCAGGCTTGATAACTGCCAGCCCTGTTGAATCTACACATCACATTCACAGGCTGGGTGCACACTACAGAAAATTTCTCCTGATGCCTTATCAGTAGCGATTTTACTAATGACCGATTAAAAGAAAAAAAGTCATCAGCATTTCAATTCATGTGTACACACTATACATGTTTTAAAAGATTTACCAGATCTGTGCTCTTCATCTGTCATATCCATCTGCTGAAGATCAGCTCATGACTCTGTAAACTCTATGGAGATCCTGATCATGAGTGCATAAACACTGCAGAATTGGAAGGACATCAGGAGTCGTTGAACAAGATTTTTAGTCCATTTTGAAAATAAAATAGAATGTTACGATGAGCTTTGGAACGACCATTGTTCATTGCTTCAGTGTACATCCTAATGCAATATCTGACCGAATAGTCGTTTATCGGGTGATCGGCCGATAATCAGCTGAAAAGCCTATAGTGTTTACACAGCCTTAAATAGAAGCTTTCCAGCAATGTGAAGTTGGCTAAAAGGTCTCAACAAGCAGCACAGTATGTCGCAATCAAAAGAAATTCCAGAACAGATGACAAATAAAGTTATTGAAATCTATCAGTCTGGAAATGGTTACAAAGCCATTTCTAAGGCTCTCGGACTCCAGTAAACCACAGTGAGAGCTATTATCTCCAAGTCGAGAAAACTTTTAGCAGTGGTGAATCTTCTCAGGAATGACCGGCCTACCAAAATGCCTCCAAGAGCACATCAGCGACTCATCCAGGAAGTCACAAAAGAATCCTGACGAACATCTAAGGAACTGCAGGCCTCAGTTTATGTCAGCATTCATGATTCCACCATAAGAAAGTGACTGGGCAAAAATGGTATTCATGGGAAAGTTGCAAGGCGAAAACTGCTACTAACCAAGCAGAACATAAAGGCTCGACTCACATGTGCCAAAAAACACATTGATTACCCCCAAGCCTTTTGAGCTAATGTTCTGTGGACTGATTAGTCAAAATGTAATCTTTCTGGAAGACATGGGTCCCATTACATCTGCCATGAAGCTAACAAGCATTTCACAATAAGAACATTATACCAACAGTCAAATATGGTGTGGTAGTGAGATGGTGTGGGGTTGCTTTGCTGATTCAGAACCTGGGCAACTTGCCATAATTGACAGAATCATGAATTCTTCCCTCTACCAGAAAATTCTGAGGGAGAATGTGTGGTCATCAGTCCGTGATCTGAAGCTCAAGTACAATTTGGTTTTGCAACAAGACAACGGATCTGTAGCAGAAGAGCAAGTCCACCTCTGAATGGCTCAAAATAAGTGAAATGAAGGTTTTGGAGTGGCATAGTCAAAGTCCTGACTTGAATCCAATTGAGATGCTGCGGCAGGACTATAAAAGGCAGTTCGTGTACGAAAAACCTACAATGTGGCTGAAATAAGCTATTCTGCAAAGAAGAGTGGGCCAAAATTCCTCCACAGCGATATGAAAGACTGATCTCCAGTCATCAGGACCATTGGGCTGCAGTTGTTGCTGCTTAAGGTGGCACAGTCAGTTATTAAGCTTAGGGGCGCAATTCATTTTTCACATGAGTATTGGATAACTTTTTCCTTCAATAAATGAAATTACCATTTGAAAACTGTATTTTGTGTTTACTCAGGTTGTGTTTGAACATATTCAATTTTGTTTGAAGATCTGAAACAATTAAGTTTGACAAATATGCAAAAACAGAAGAAATCAGGCAGGGGGCATAAACATTATCACTTAGTAGTGAAGTGTCAACGGGAAAGAATGAGCAATGTGATAATTGTAAAATACAGTTGTCGCAGCAACCATATCAACAAACTTTATATCAGATGCAAACATTTCAATTAAAAATAGACTCAAAACCATCTCTTTAGAATGAAGAGTGAACAGGGAAGAGGACATCTGGAAACCACTTAAACCTCAAATATCAGAATTAGAGCACCTTAAGGTGAAAGATCAGTGACAGTAGTGGGGGTGGGCCGTGGACAAATAGAACAATGTTTAATCCACTAGCAGAGATAAAAGATAAGTTAGTAAAAAACATATTGATACTATAATAATCTGAAAGATATCAACATAATGCAATGTAAAAAAAATAGTGAATAATAGGGCACATAACAGACACACAACCAACTACAGATATGACATATTTTATGTATTATATGTATTGTTGGTAGATGAGTGTATATTTTAACAAAATAACATAGACACAAGTGATCTAAATTAAAGCATACACTAATACAAGGATATTAGAATGTTAGGTTAATAATGTATAGAAAATATGATTATTATTATATTCAGGTTATCTGGAGCCTTACTATATAATATGCATGTTCCAGAAATTTATTCATTGGCATGCTTTCTAGATCTAGTAGTGTCCTGCTTCTGTAATGTGACAAGCTGCTGATGGAGTTGACATATCCAAGATCATACCAGAGCTATGTATGCATCTATGTATGCTGCACCACTATTTAAATCCCTACTTTGTCTTCCCATATTTTTCAGAATACAATTCAAAGTACTCGTCCTCACCAACAAAGCTCAACAACACCACCGCTTCATACATCTCAAACCTCATCTTGATATTCTATTCAGCATGCCCTTTTAGATCTGCCTATGGCCTGTGCTGTGACTCCTCTCTGATAACCGCTCATCAAACCCACTTCAAGATTTCCCCTGTACTGCTTCTTTATCCTGACCCTGTCAAACTAAAAAGGCTAGAGGATTCTTAAAGGTGTGGGAAGAAGTGGGGCATATACTTGGTCCCTAACCAATTCCCAAAAAACGAGGGCTGCCAATCCGGGTAGCCAGGGGGACTGGCTTCCACCTATACCCAATGCACCCCTTCATAGGAACCAGGACTGCTGTGGATTATGGTTCCAGCTGCCAAGGACTGTCAATGATCAAATGACTAGGGAGGCAATTGTGAGGATCAAGAAATCTTCACTTTTAGAACTCTGTTGGTCTTTGAACCAGGGTGTGCTTGTTGAAAGCTTGTGCTAGACTACTGACTTTACAGCCATAATAGAATAGCAAGCCTCAGTCCCCTAGACTGTGCCTAACAAGGATACACCAAGGGATGGCTTGTTGAATATGAGATTTGTGAACTTATGTTTCCTTTTTATGTTGTATTACAGTTTTACAGAGTGGTTGCTTCTGTGTCTTCTGCTAGCACCTAGTGTCAAAGATATTTTTTTTGGATAAAGTCAATTTATTAATATAAAAATATTTCCATTGTCTTATCTTATTTTAGTATATCATTAATATTTGATATGGTATTATTATTTCAATTGGATCCTTGCGTGTGTGCTGATGAGAGGGATATGAACAGGAATGAATTCAAAGAACAGATTTTTCTAATCAGAGTGGATGAACAAAGACTTGCACAAACTTCTCCAAAGTCTCCATTGAATCCAGGGGACCCAAAAGGATCAAGAAACGCCTATATACCTTCTCAGCCAATTGTAATATGACATTTATAAATTGTAGTACAACCTACTTTTGCTGGTACTAAAAGTAACTGTCTGGTGTGGTAGACCAGAGTTTTCAGAGACTGAAAATGAGAGTGATATTATCACAGCGCAAGCTTTGCTTTTATAAATAAACAATGATATAATTTTATTCTTAAAGTTTATTTTGCTGAAGAAATTAAATTATTACTTTAACACTAGTCAGTCAGTCCTCCCAATTGGTGGTCTCTGCGCACGTGTCATTCATTATGCTGGGCTTTCTCTTATTGGTTCCTCAGTATTCATACACCCCTTCCTTTCTACCACCTATGCTGTAGATAGTTTAGTCTGAACCAGTGTGCTGTGGTGTCTGTGTATCCTGTGTATATCTGCTGTTGTGACTCAGACTGTGTATTGGACTCTGCTTCTTTTTCCTGCCTTTGACCCCAGGTTGCTGTTCGATTTGCTATTGACCTTTGCCCACCTTGACCAGGACCCGATTACCGAACTTGGGGCTAGATTTACTAAGCTGCGGGTTTGAAAAAGTGGGGATGTTGCCTATAGCAACCAATCAGATTCTAGCTGTCATTTTGTAGAAGGTACAAAATAAATGAAATGTAGAATCTGATTGGTTGCTATAGGTAACATCCCCACTTTTTCAAACCCGCAGCTTAGTAAATCTAGCCCTTGATCTTGATCTCTGCCTGCCCTGACCTTGGCCTGATTATTGGATGTTGCCTGCCAACGTGACGTTCGAACCACAATCATTTTTCTTGGATTCTTACAGTCACCACCTGCCTCCTTACATCCTTACAGAAATATACTGACTTTACCTCCTAATCTTGTTTCATCAAATAATATTTATACTGGTTAAAATTCTAAAGTTTATCATAAGCATAAATAAAAAATATAAATAAATAAAAGAACAGGGTGAGCAAGACAGTGGCACAGTAGTTAGCATTGCTGACTCAGAACTAAGTTAGAATTCAACCAAGGCCCTATCTGTTTGGAGTTTGTATGTTCCTACAACATTTTTGTGGGTTTCCTCCTGGTGCTCTGGTTTCCTCCAACACTCCAAAAATACACTGTTAGGCTAATTGGCTTGTAACAAAAGTAACCCTGTGTGTGCATTTGTGTGTTAGGGAGTATAGATTGTAAGCTTGACTGGGGCTGGGAGTAATGGGAATGAATAGATAGTCTATGTAAAGTGCTACATAATATGTAGGCACTATGTATATAAATGTTAATAATATGCTCCATCAGAACATCCCCTAACTTGTCCAGCTTCAAACAGACCTTAAAAACCCACCTCTACCTTAAAGCCTTCCAGTCCCCCACCTAATTGACCTCCTCCCAGTCTCCCCCCTACTCCCTCCCACTCCTGCTTTCATTCCTGTCCTCCTCCTACCTCCCTCCTTATCATTCTCCTCTCCCCCCTTCTCCGTCTCTGCCTCCGTTCTCCCCCTTTCCTCCTCCTACCATTGCGTCTCTGTCCGTCCTACCCTTCCCTTAGATTGTGCGCTCCTTCAAGCAGGGCTTCCTCTCCTCCTGTTCTCCACCACCTTAACTCTGCTCTCCAGCTCCTTGTCTCTTCCATGAGGTCCTCCTGCCCTTCTACCCCTCTCTCTACCCCGCTGGGGGCCCTCACCTCTCATCTAGCTATACGTTGAGCTTCCGTGTTATTGTGCTTTTTGTTAACTGTACTGTGCTGTCTCATCCTGTATCGTGCCCTATAAATAAAAATTAATAATAATAATAATAATAATAAGGTTAATAAGGGGGACATTTCATTTCAATAAATATCCAGTAAAGAGTATAGAGAAACAGCACAAAATAATCCAGCAAACAGATTGTACATAGTTAGTAATTACATACATCTAACTCACCATAATAGAACAAAAACATGCTAAAGGACCCAGAACAGCAACCAAAAAATATAGAGACAGGACGTCTGCTACACTCTAATTAGGTGCTTTCTAGTTTATTTTTACTTGCATTTTCGATACAGTTTGTTGGGACAGCTGTGTCTTACATTCCCAGCTCCATCCAACTCTTTCATGCTCCTAAGTGGTTTTTCATCTTGAGGTTGGTGCCCTTGAGAAAGCTAATGTTTTTCTTATTGAAAGGAGTGAGACATATAACATGGCACTGCTATGAGCCTCATGGTGAAGTGTTCCAACTGGTTATTACTGTCACTGTAAATTATAGGCTATTGTCATTACTGATTTGTTCCCTGCATGGTTTCTGATTCTCCTATTGATTGTTATTATTGTCATTATTAAATGCAATTAGAGAATGCTATATTGTTGTGTTATTGTTCAACTAATCTTTTGCACTAAATTGTATTATTGCCCTATGGCATGCTATTTATGTGATTATAGATACCTTTATTTCAGTATATTATAGTTTATTTATATTTAAGATACAGAAGTTTCAACAATAGCTGTTTGTACACTGTTCCCTGTAAATTGTATTTGAATAGATATTCTATCCAGTCATTGTCAGAACAGATGACTGTTTCCACCCACACTCCCAAGAAGTCAGAATGATAACTGATGTACGATGGTGTGTATTTTACCATGTCTCACATCATTTTTTTTTTTACACAACAAATAAGTGAACTTTACATTCCAATAGATGGCACAAGTCAGTGCTTATATTTTAACCATTTAAAATACATATAAAATACAATCCAATTACAAATCATTTATGCTAAAACTAATCAAAGAACAGTTGGATATTCTTTAAAATATCAATACTGGCTAGCTCCATCTTTTGGAACATATAATTCCCTTTAATGTAAATGTCAAACTGTGTTACGTGTTAAATACATACATCACTGATCATTCTTGGAGTTCTTAGGAGTCCCTCAGGAATCATTATGTTTCCCTCATGGTTTGTCAATCGTCAGTCATTGTCCATGTTTCATTACGTGTTGCTCACCTGTTACCAGTCGTTGCTTGACACTCGTCAAATAGCAGTCATCATAACAAGTTACACATCACTGTTTGTACTCTCACTTCATATATCACAAATTTGTTTGATTCTGATGATTGACAATGGTTTATATCACATTTCAACCAATGAACATCAGAACACTATGACTATGGAAACAGTATGGTCCTCAACCTGTGACAATCAGACCACTATATCCCTTCCCAAGCAGTGACCATCAAGGCACTATGTTCCATCTCAGGTAATGTTCATTAGAAATCTACATCTCATCTCAACCAGAGACCATGTGGGCACTAAATAATATCTCCACTATAAGCCATCAGAGCATGTTCATTCTCAACTAAAGACCATCATAGGTGTGTCCTTCTCAGCCAATGACCACCAGAGCACTATATCATATCTCAAGTATAGGCCATCAGATCATAATATATTAATTGTCAACTATAGACCATCAATAACTTTTTCTTCTCAGCCATTGACCATCAGACCACTATATCCCTTCTCATCCAAATACCATCACAGCACTATATCCCATCACAACCACTGATCACTTGAAACCATTGGAGCAATATATATATATCCTCTCAGCAAAAGACCTTCAGAGCAAACTATATAACCGTGCCTCTCAACATTGTGACGTCAACTGTACACACCGCCAATCTTTCCACCCATGTTCCTAAAATGCCTGGTCCTACTAATTTGTTTAATAAAGAACTGCACCAAAATTGCTAAGCCCCATCCCATTTAGGTGTCGTAAATTGGTATTGTCGCACAACAATCGTGACCATTGCGGTGTATCTATCCCATCTCATCTGAAGAACATCAGAGCCCTATATCTCTTATCAACCTAAGAATTCCAGAGCACTTATTCTTCTTTACCATCAATGCATTATATCCCATCTCAACAACTGATCAGAGCATTTCATCTTATCATCAGAGAAATTGCACCTAACTCAATTAAAGACTACCAGAGCTCTATATCCCATTCAACCAGTGACAATCAGAAAATTGCATCCCTGCTATAACAGTGACCATCAAAGCACTATATTTTCTCAAACAATAACCAACAAAGCACTATATCCATTCTCAAGCAGTGGTCATCAATACATTACGTACCCTTAACCAGTAACCATCAAAACACTATTGGCCTCATGTAGAGATGGATGTATCTTTTATTTGCACAAGATGCACAATTCAATACCACACATGTGCACCAAAGGATTCTGATGCCCGTATGCAGATTTGTTTGCATCTTACACTTGCGACTGTTTCTGACTGGAGATGGGGAATGGTGGAGGGTAGCGGCTGGCAGTAACGGCATGTTCACCAAATTGCATTTGAGGTAGACCTGTACTCAAATGCATTTACATCTGCCAGGAGGCGTATCTGTTCCAATTGCTGAAGGGCTGTTGCAACGATTAGCAGCACTAACCGCTTTTGATTGGATGTTAGCAGATTGAGTTCTCCAGCTGATAGTTCTTCATTCCATACTGTGGCTGTTATATTACATGAAGTCACAGTTATCTATTTCCATTAATGAATTGGTTTTTCCATTCGGACTAAAGCAGGATAAGATTTTTAAAGAGGAAAATAACAGATGTTTGTATTTCATATAAATAGCTACTGCTGATGATGATGATTTCATTTATTTTAATTAAACTGAATTTATTTTGCACTTGTATTTTGTATTTGGGCTGGTATTTAATTCTACATTACATGATAAATGCAACCTTCATATTATTGTCTCTAGTGTATGTGACACTTCATCACATTATTATATTGTCTATAAATTGGGTAATAGTATACTATTGGGAAATAGCAAACATAAGTAATATACAAGCAAGGACAGGAAAGTTGATGTGGTGAAACAGAACACAAGTTTAAGCTTAAAATGTAAACACAAATGAACAGTAACAAACTAATACAATGAGCAAAGCACAATTATTAGAGGTTAAGCAGAATGATCACTTGGCTCATTCCCCATGTGTGGTAAGGGACAGGAATGCAGAGGGAGAGTGAGTAAGTGACAACTGTGGTATTAGTATAGTTGTGGACGGCGGAGTGTGTTAAGCACTGTCAGGATACATTAAATTAATTAATTAAGCACTGGCAGGATACATCAAATTACTCTTTCCATATTAGAAACCATCAGGGCACATTATCCCATTCCTATTAGAAAACACCACAGTATTACCCGCACCTTCTAATAACCACCCAAATGTCCTGGCCTTTTCCCCGTGTCCATTACATTATATCCCTGCTAGAGACTATCAAGCACATAAACCATTATACTGCTTTATTGTTAGGGACCCCAAATACATCACAGTTATAGACAGACAGACATAGAGTATTACCAAACATCCAGAGTATCATCAAGGAAACACTGATTTTCCACCAGAGTTGCATATTTTCTCTGCCGTCGGCTCCAGCGTATCCAGGTGAATTGGTATTAGTTGTTTTCTAATCTATGTACTACTTGTAATATTTGTATCTGATTTAATTATCCTAAGTAGTTTCCTCAGTCCCACAGTGAACGTTTCCCATTACACTCTACACTGCATTCCCCGATGTACTCTGCTCTGTGTACACTTCTTCTGATACTTACTTTATATTCTTCCTGTGTAATAATTCCACCATACACAAAGTATTTTTCTGTACCCTCTATGCACCTGATTCTGCTTGTACCACTGTACCTTCACCTTTCCTCACTCTATTCAATTACTCTATGATGTTTTACCTGTTTCCTAATTTTTCCTTCCTTATCTGCTGCTCTGTCTGTAGTATTTCACTTAGCTGTCCTGTAACATTCTATCACCAGAACTTCCATGTAACCTGTAGGATTTAGGAAGCACAGTTTCTCTATGTACCTCAGTACTATACCCCCTGTAGTCTTTGATAAATATTGCTCTCTGTACAGCCTCTATGAAGTATATTATCGTCTGTGTCACTGTCTGAAGCTTTCTCCCTGCACGATGCTCTTTCTCTAATGCTGTGGAAGAGGAAGTGAGTGAGCAATGGGGGTGTAAGAGTGAGGTCACTCTTCATATACACAAATAGAGGGGAGTGATGGAAGGGGAGGCGTTGAGAGAACAAGAGAGAAAAAAAGAGAGAGGACAGTAACATGAGAGAACCAAAAATTGAAAGAGATAAATGAGCACAGTAATGAACTATAACTTCCATTTATGTGTCTGTATGGTAAATGTGCAGAAGATCAGTCCTGCATAACACATTATAGTAGTGAAGATCCTGCACTGAACATTGAGCGATAAGCAGAAGTACAACAGGGAGCTTTGGCTTCTGTGTAGACGAAGTTGGCAACATGCAACACTTCCTCAGCCCCCACATCTCCAAGACAGGAGATTAAAAAAAGGAGAATTAAGATGTAACGGACAAAGAAAGATGTATCTGTTTTATTGTATCTGGGTAGCTACACAATCTACAATCTGGATCAGTATGAATGAATAATAAAATAAGGGATATTATCATTATATAGCTAAACTCCAGTTCCTAGAGTGTCTCTTTTTTAACGACACTACAATTACACTTACACATTTTTAATTAACAATTTTGCTGCTGTAATGATTCTAATGTTTTGAATCATTAATAAAGATATTATTTTAATCAGATCATATAAAACCCTACTAATAACACATTGGTACTAGTGTTCCCCAGGGTACAAAGTGATGCTCCTAAATTATTTATGTTCCTTTCACTAGTTTAGGGTCTCAGGGCCTGATTCATGTTTGCAGGCTTTATTTTACGTGAAATAGCTCTGCGTGTGCTACGACAAGGACCTGATGCCAATGAATGCAATTGCATGCAATTCATGTCTGAATGCAAATGACACTTACCATTGCCTACTACTAGGTCAGAACGGTAGTGGGAGTAGGCAGACGGACGTACGTTATGTACAGAAAGGGCGAGCTGACAGTGTTCCTATGCAGACGCAGATAACTCAAGTCCTGGGTTTCTCTTATGTACCCCTGGTTTCATATGTATCACTTGCACCAGCTACAGGGCAGGTGTAAGTGCCAACTGATAGCGATGTCTGACATGGCATAGTCTTTGTATTAAAAACTACACATATGTGCGCCACTAGCTAGCACAGAATTTGTGTATGCAAGGAAGATAGACTTGCATGCATTGTATTTACATTACACATTAAAAGTATATTGATTTATGTATTTAATGCAGAAAAATAAAATAAAAAATAAAATAAAAAATTCATATTTTTAATGTTTATACTGTTAAAAGTTATTAATCCTTTCTTGTAGGGAATCATTCATGGTTATATAAATACAGACTAATGTTCCAAGTATGTTGTGCCAATACGTTCTATTTTTCTCACTAGAAAAGCATTTAGAAATAGAGATGTTCACTGACCCCCATGAAGTGGTTTTGGTTTTGGATCTGGAATAGCTTCGTGTTTTGGTTTTGGTCTTGACAAAACCGCCCTCGTGTGTTTTGGTTTTGATTTTGGATCTGTATTTTTTAGAAACATTCCTAAAATATGCTAAAATCACATAATTTTGCTCTTTTTTTGTTTCTATATTATTATTAACCTCAATAACACTAATTTCAAGTTATTTGCAGTCAATTTTGTCCACCTCACGGGTCACATTATTATTTTCATACACTTTCAGCCAAACACTGGAGCGACCTGGCTTGATGCTAAGCGACAGAGTAATGACTCAAACACACAGGAGTTCCTAGCACATCTAGGATGCATTGGCATACAGCAGTAGCAGAAAAGAAAAGTGGTGCAAGATGGAATTGTCCTTGGGCCCTCCCACCCACCCTTATGTACATTACATATACAGAAAACAGAACCAAGACACAACATGATACAAAAATATATACAAACACAGGTGACAGGGTAAAGCAAATCAGATTAACTATGGGACAGATAGTGAAAGGGATGGTAGAAATCAGCGAGAAGAAGGCCAAGGTACAGAGGCAAGAGGTACAGAGGGTGAAGGAACAGTAGAAGGAGCACACAAGGAAAGAGGGCCCTGCTCATGAGAGTTTACATCCTAAAGGGAAGAGGGAGACACAAAAAGGGTGGTACTAATTGGGGGAGAGAGCCAGGACAAGGAAGTTAGGAGGAGTACTGATAGACTTGAATAAAGAAATGAGTTTTAAAGGCACGCTTGAAGCCTTTGAGAGTAAATGCTAACCTGATGGAACTTGAAAGATCGTTCCACAGCAGGGGAGCAGCCCGGGCAAAGTCCTGAAGACGAGAGTGAGAAGAGGTGATCAGTGAAGTAGTGAGATGTCGGTCACGGGCAGAGCGGAGGGGGCAGGTAGGAATGTAGGTAGAGATGAGATTGGAGATGTAGGGAGGGGAAGATTGACTAAGCTTTAAAGGTGAGGAGTTTAAATTTAATTCTGTAGGGTATGGGGAGCCAATGTAGTGACTGTTGGAGGGAGACAGCAGATACAGAGCGGCGGGAGAGAAAAATAAGGCGGGCAGCAGCAATTGCAGAACTCGCACTCAAAGAGGAAGGCGAAGGCCTCATCCTTTCTTTGCCACTGCGTGTGTAGAATGGCATGATAGCAATTCTATTTTTTTCTGCAGATAATTTTGCCTGGATTACAGCTCTTTTTTTACTTGACCAAGGTAAAAGGTGTTTTTTTCTTTTTTGTTTCCCTGACTTGAAAAGATGATGTACTTTAACATAGGCTTTACCAGATGACGTAAAGGGATTACTATCATCATGACTGGTGGCAGCAACTGCTTGGTGCTCCTGCTCTTCTGTGTACTGCTGTGAATCCATTTTGATAACATCGTACACTTTGACTGCAAATTCAGAAGAAAAGCCTGCAAGGCCTAGTATTTGAAGGTCAGCAATGACAATTAGCAATGGAGCAATGGAGCTCTTCTCTTTGGGTGTATTTAACACTTTACACTTTGACTGCAAATTCAGAAGAAAAGCCTGCAAGGCCTAGTATTTGTATTTCAGCAATGACAATTAGCAATGGAGCAATGAATCTCTTCTCTTTGTGCTACCTATATAACACAGTAGAATTTGACTGCAGATTTACAACAACACTGACAGCACTAGTATTTGTTTTGTTCTGCAATGAGAATTACCAACAGAGCTCTCCTCTTTGTGTGTTACAAATATAACACAGTAGAATTTGACTGCAGAATACACCAACCCTAACAGCAGTAGTATTTATATTTTTCTGCAATGAGAATTAGCAATGGAGCTCTCCTGAATGTCACTGTAGACTTTGTTGAACACTGCTACCCTCTCCTCTTTCAATTCTATCTATTTGGCTGACCAAACACAGTGTGCTACCCCTTCTGTGTCTCTCTTTCAAATGGCGCTAGATCGACGTGGAGGGCGGTATTTATAGATTTCAAAACTCGTGATATCCGAGATCCGAAGACGTAACAATGACATTTTGCCTCGTTTTCGATCCCGAAAAAGCGTGAAAGTACCGATCAGAACTTGTCCCTATTCTTTAGTGCTATACACCTAGAGATGATTATTAGACCTTAATCAATATTATTAATATTATTAATTTTTATTTGTAAGGCGCCACAAAGTGCCTCTGCAGTGCTGTACAGGAACAAATAGTAGGACAGTACAAGGTAAACACTACAGTACAATAAATACTACTCAGGTAGCTCAGCGCAAAGCTAATAAGAAAGGGTGAGGGAAAGCCTGCACAGCAGGACACCTGTGCCCAAGAGTGTGGGTGCAGCCAACAGGTTAAGAGCCACTGACGAGGTGCATAGAAAAGCAGTGATGGAGACTGTGGGCTCAAGAAGGAGGTGGGCGGAGTAGCTGTGGGGCAGAGCAAAAATGGTGGAAACAGGAGGAGAGAGGACCCTGCTCAGAGGAGCTTTCAATCTAAGGGAAGGGCAGACAGACAATATGATCATATCATGGGAACAAATAGTTTTCAGCGTGGACATCATACTATCCACATTGCATAATTTTGCTAAGGAAACTGCTGTGACTTGGTTTTGCTATTGCACGTGCTATGTTAAAATGTTCACTACTACTTTGATGATTTCATGATGACGCAGTGGGAAAACCAGTCGAAGTTCAACAGGTCAGCAGAAAAAACATTTCAGAGCAAAGAGGAAGAGGCTATAATGAAGTAATATAAGATATGGAGACATTATAATACAGAACTGTGTTAGTACAATATTTAATATTTAATAGTGTTATGTTTTGGTAAAACCTTGCTGGTGTTTTGCTTTTAGAATTCACACAAAAAATTTAATTTGATTTAAAAAAAAACCTCATAAATTCATGTAATTTTGAGCTGTTTTGTTCCTATATGATTTATATAATTTATACTGATTTGCAGTCTTTTTTATAATGATCACCTTAACGTTGTGAGCAACCTTGGTCAAAGGTTGCAGCAAGTCGTCTGCCTAAAAATGTTGGCAACACCTAATTAGTGGTATTTGAGTTGTTCTCGGCCTAACCCAACATTATATTGTGGATTAAACAGGTGAACAGTATTACAAACCAGGCACTTCAGCCACAGGATAGTAACTTTTGTGGCAGAAGTGGCTGGTTTGAGCCCCAACAAAACGAAAAATGTTTCCAGCACGTCACCATCAGCTGTACTGCCATAACAATTCCACAAGAGAAGTGGTGTGTGTGTGAATGTGTTTTGGACTATGGATTAAGGTTCAGTCCCAGAGTGGGCAGCATCCTTCATTCATTCATTCATTCATTCATTCATTCATTTTCATCATCATCATCTCCACTGCTATCCCCCTGCTATAGCATAAGATGGAGTTACAAATAGCATTGTTATTTTTTAAATCATAAGACATCTTCACATTTCCAACTGGTTGAGAAATTAAGGGAGAAGGTGGAAACTTCTCTACAGTGTCAAACTCAATGTCTGAAAATGTCTGAAATGTCAAACATGGGTATCTCATGGACACCCATAGAATGCCCAATTTGTTCTTCTACCTCATTGTACTTTTACTTATTCTTTGATGTGCCTGTTTTGGAGGTGACAAACCTTTCATCATCATCATCATCATCATCATCATTGTTTATTTCTATGGTGCCATACAGATTCTGTAGCATCTGAAATTAACAGCACAAGTTGCATAGCATTCAGAAACAATTCAGCATAAGAAATGAGAGAAATAAACAAGGATCACAGAGAGTGAACAGCCGTGAGACATATGGTATAGGACCCTGTCCCTGAGAGCTTGTATTCTAGAGGGAGGGGGTAATGAGAGACAGTAGGAACTAATGGGACATTAAGTATAACAGTCGTGCTGAGTTGTAGAGGAAGGTGAGGCTAAACAGTTGAAGTGGCAGGAGGGTATATATACTTGAAGTTGATGAATGAGAAGTTTCAAAAGATGCATGACCTTGAGGTGCACTTGTTTTGGCATTGGGCATTCTAGTATGAGCAAAGCAAAAAAAGTACTAGTGAAAACTGACCATGATTTGAGCCTTTTTTTGTTACTGTGGGTGGTGTATGGTATGTTGTCTACTGATTTTTTTTTTCTTTTACAAAATTAACAACCGATATGTATTCCCTCAACACTTGAAAGAGATTTTGTTTTGGCAGAGTTTTATTTTGAGGGCACCATGTAAGACTGTAGAAAACTGTTCACATTTTTTTTTTAAAGCCCAAAATGGTGCTTTCCATAATCCAAGTGTAAATAGTGAAAACACTATCCCTATCCCCCTTGAACAATAAGGCACCCCAGAGTGCAGGGGTCCTTCACCGCAAACCTAGAGTGGTACCTTTTTACTCTGGATTCCACCTAAGCTTCACCCAGGCCCACAGGGTACAGAATCTTCTCCTCCCTATAAGGAGGGGAATAAACAGATTCAGGGAGTAGGAACCTCATGGAAACATCCCCCCAAATATTGTGGATCAGAGACCTTAAGAGCACCAACACCTCACTATCCGTGAAAAACCCCAAAATGAAACTGTGAAGTAACAAACAAGGAGAAAAATAAAGCAATAAATTAGTGGCCTGATTACACAACCCCAGTTTTTGGCAGCCCATGGCAATATAAAAATGTTCCTGCCACCAAAAGGCTAGGGAGCAATTGTACAGAACAAAAAGTGGGATTAAAGGGCTACATGCTGTACTCTTTCACATTGAGGTTCACCATTCCCCATGTGATTTTTAGTCACCATCGAGGTTGCTATTCTGGGGGCACTGCATATTGGGCTTTCTGGTTGCCAGACATTTTCGCCAGAACGCCAAGGTAGTCTGTCCATTATGGGGGGACCGGTCTAGGACAGAACTATATTTTATTTTTGCAAAAAGACAGAGAAGCCTGTGCCTAATTTGATTGAAAAATTATATACTTCAGTTGCATAATCTATAAAAAAAAAGACTTCACTACATTGCATTCAAGTATACAATGCAGCTGAAACACAACAAAGCCAGTCATACTTTGTGGTACAATATTGGGCATAGAATGTGACATCTTGCACTATACATCATGCACTGCATTATTCAACTGCATTATTCATTCATCACCTAAACATGACAACAATTTTAACATAGATCAAGCAGTGTGATAAAGGATGAGGAAGAGAGTTAGGGAGGGGGAATAACACGCTCAAAGCTTTATTCATTGACAGACACATAAAAGGGAGAATGGGGAAAAGGAAAGGTGTTTCCAATCCTCTTCTTCTGCAGGAGTGTCTATGATGGAAAAGACCTTTGTCTCTCTTTTCAACAAAATGTGATTCCTTAATACATTTCACAAGGTGCCAGATCTCTTCTAAGGCAAGCTCAGGGAGGACAGAAACCTCCTGTGAAGCAGAAGGGAAAGTCCATAAAGTACCAAATGATACAAAAAGTAGTTACTGAACTTACTGAGCCTGATTCATTAGGGCACATATCTGCCAGTTTTGAGCGTATTGTACTCAAAATCACTCTGTGCATGATCAGAACTGTCAGATTCGGGCGACAAAACAGCCTTTTTCTGTGCTGTAATGCATAGAAAAGAGACTTACTACAGGATAGGAGAAAAGGGAGTGATCAGGGCAGGGAAGGGGCATGTGGCCGTAGGCAGTGTATAGTGTGGGCATGCAAACTTGAGTGCACGCAGTCGTAGCAAGCTCTACGGCCTTGGAAGTAACCTTCCAATCCTGCTGTATCTCTTGCTCCAGCTCTGGAGCTATTGTAAGTTAGCCAGTGGATTGGGTGGCATTACAGTCGCCTGACCCACCAGGTCTCTAAAGTGTTTAAAAATAGAATAAAAAAAAAAAGGCGTGGGGGTCTGCCCCCGCCTAATGGTATTAATCCTAGTGCTGCCAGGCTAGTGTTGGCTGCAGCAACATAAGTGAAAAAATGTGTGGGGTCCACATGATTTTACCGTAACCAGCACTAGGCCAACCAGCCGGGGTGGGTGGCACTATAGCACTATAGCAGGGGAACTTGTGACAGGGGTCCCCATGCCATAATGAACCAAACAACCGCAGGCTGTTAAGCACGGGGCTAGATTTCCTAGTCAGTGGGGTCCAAAAAAAAAAAATTGTGCGAGCCCCCACCTAGGAAGAACTCCTGAACCTGTAACATTATTTTTTTTGGACAGCTACAGGACCATTAGGAATATTTTTGTTTTGTTTGGGTATGGTTTCAAGCATTATTGGATTGCAAGCTTACAAGATTTGGATACTGTACAGATAAAGACATTTGATAGTAAGTATTTGGGGTTTAATTAATTTTAATAAATATATGTTGTTAGAATGAGGGAACTGTGTTTTATTTAAGAGGTTTTAATAGTTTTACTAAAGTAATGCAGTGTGAAAGAGGGTGTTGTGTTTTATTTAACATTTTACTATGTGGTACTACATATCTCAGAGGGCCCTGGGTGTCAGGGCATGGTGGCACTTGTGGTTCTCCAAGTGTCAGCACGCCCTGGTTGCCATGGGTATGGTAGTGCTTGTAGGGACAGTCCTTGAGCTTTCAGCATAGGGCTAGCTCTTCCTACAGGGGGGGCCCACACTATTTTTTTGCGGACCCCACTCCCTAGGGAATCCAGCCCCATGCTGGACAGCCTGGGATTGGTTTATAATTATGACACCCACCCCGGCTAGTGCTGGTTGTGATAAAATCGATTTCGCTGCAACAGTAACTAGCCTGGCAACACTAGGGTTAATACCATTAGGAGGGGAGGAACTTTTTCAAACACTTTAGAGAGCTGGCAGGTCAGACAACTGTAATGCCGCCTGATCCGCTGGCTCAGCAGGCGCTAACCTTGTGATCTGTGGCCTCATGATTGGGGGCGCACACAAATCCAAAATCCATGCCCTAATTGAACAGGCCCACTGTTTCTTAGTTCATGCTCCAGGGCATCCATCAATGACTTTGCAGAGGGAAAATCCCAAGAGTTGCATAGATGGACACAGCCATGGCTGAGATTGTGGCCAACACTGAGAGGAAACAGTACAGATTTCTGCAGGTATGTGTATGCTTTGTTACAGTGCAAAGAGGTTATGGTAGTGGATGACAGCTTACAGGTGATCAGATGATGGTCAAAGGAAGGGAAAGGAGTGTTAAGAAAATCAGAATCTGAGAAAAATCTCTGGAACACATGATCAAGACAATGGACATCACAAAGAGTAGAATAGTCAGTCTGCTGAGAAAATTCAAGATAGGAGGTTAAAGAGAGAAGTTTGGAGACACAAAATAATCTGGATAATCAATAGGGATTTGAAATCCCCCATGATTTTGTTAGGGACATCATAGGATAAGTAATAAGTGATCCAGGCAGAGAAATGTTGTAGCTGTTTGCTTAGACAGTAGCACTAGGGCCTACACAACATCACATGAAGACTACATTTTGTGCGAGCATCGGCAATACTGAGTGAACCTGAGTCTTGATTCGAGTTTGTAAAACTCATATGTGTTGTATTTACCTGAGTCTGATCCATTCCGCTCTACTTTTAATATTAAAACCACAGAGACACTTCCCAGACAAACAATGTCAAACTAGCAGCTACGTCAAGAAGCCCCCTTCATGAGCAAAAGCCTCGTGCTTGAGACTGTCACTCATCATAACAAGCATACATGGTGACTGTGTATTTGTGTCTCTGAACCTCGCTCTTTTTATAGACTCTGAAAATAAAACAACTAGTCAAGTTCCTCTATGAAGTCCTGTGGGTCAGAGGAAGTGCAGAGTATCATGCAATATTTTCATTGTCTTATCAGCTTTACAGTAACTGGGAAGTTGTTGAGAAGTGCTTCTTAAAGATCACTACACTGAAAATAAAAGTTGCTTTACAAAAGAATATAAAGAATGAGGTAATGAGGCACACAAATAAATATATATATATATATATATATATATATATATTTCTGGAAAACCAAGCCAGCCTGAACATTGGAGATCCGAGTAAGGAGCCGAGCCGGTTCGGCACTTTTGCGTGCCCTTGGAACTGAAAACAAGGCAAAACGTCATTGTTGTGTCATCGAATCTCGCAAGATTTGGATCCTATACGTACCGACCTCCACAGCGATCCATCGTCATTTCACAGAGAGACACAGAAGGAGTAGCACGGTTATTGGCATTCTCTATTGCAGTTGGGCAGCGTCATATCTAAAACAAAAAGAGGAGGTTGTGGCAGTTTTCTTAAAAGTCTCCAGTGACATTCTATTGAGGCATAGCTCACACAGAAACAGGAGAGGTCCATTGCACCATTGCTAATTGTCATTGCTGAAATAAAAAATAATACAGCTGTCAGTGTTCTTTAAAATCTGCAGTCACATTGTACTTTGATACTATAGCTGAAACAGATACAGGAAAGGTCCCAGTGTTGTTGCCAGTCTACAGTCTAGGTGGCATTGCTCCATTGCTAATTGTCATTGCTGAAATAGAAATAGTAGTGCTATCAGTGTTATTCAAAATCTGCAGTCACATTGTACTCTGCCATAGCTCACCCAGAAATAGGAGAGGTGGCAGTGTTTAGTGCTGAAACAGAAATTAAAATATTAGGGCTGGCAGTGTTTTTAAAAGTCTCCAGTGACATTCTACTGTGACATAGCTCATACAGAAACAGGAGGGGTGGCAGTGTCCTTGTCACTCTCCAGTCTCCAGTATCATTGTTCTTATCACTCTCCAGTTTCAGTGCTGTTGGTCACACAGAAACAGGGGTATCAGTGTTCTTGTCGCTTTCCAGTTTTCAGTCAAATTGTTCTCTCCAGTCTCAGTCATGATGATACTAATCCCTCTACGTCATGTGCTAAAGTATATGTTAAAGTGCACAGTGTTTTTAAGTCAGAGAGACAAAAATGTAAAAAAAAAAAATCTTGTACTTTTTTAAACAAAAAAACACCTCTCTAATAAAGGTGAAAGTTTACTGTAGAAAAACATACAATTGCCAACATGCCTTTCTACTCAAAATATTATCAAGCATAGCGGCATCAGCCAGCTCCCTTTTCTCCCAGATCCCAGCATCTGCTATCTATACTGTCATCATCCTCACCCTCATTAGTGTGTACATCATCCTAACACAATACTAATTCATCCCCGCTGGAATCCACCATTACAGAAGTCTCTGTACTTTGATGTAATTGCCGGTAATGGCTTTTCCCGTGGAATTTGTAGTTCATTTTACGACAGAGCTGTCACGATTTTTGGGCAATTCTTTTAGGCCAGACCAAATGTCAAAATGTTCTACTGAATCATCTGCATCATTCTTGGGTCTCTTAGAAAAGCTAAGTTTTTTCTTAGCAGTAGTAGCATGAGAAACTGAAGGAGGGTACGCTGTTGTGTCAGGTACCATTTCAGCTGTCGACTTACTCACCAGGGGGTAAATGTATCATACTGCGCTTTTTACAAGTCGCCGGAAATCGGCGAGATGACAGCTTAAATTTACTTTATTTTAATTTTTTATTTTGAAACCGCAGGAGCATAAAAAATAAGTAACATACTTAACATTTGTGCCAACAACATTTGGCCGAAAATACAGATATAGAAGACCCAAGTTGGTACATATCAAATTAAGCCCTAACTTTAATCAAAGAGAAAGAAAAAAAAAAAAAAAACAACCAAAAACGATGCTGAAAGAGGTAACAGGGAAGACTATTACTTATTAGAACTTGAAAACAATTATGGTAAAGCGGTGGTTTTGGTTTTTTTGGGGGGGGGGGGAGGGGGGAGGGAGGGTATAGGGTTAGGTTATATGAGTCAGACAGTACCCGGGACAGGAGATTTTTGCCACTTGAACCACGGTGTCCAAACTTCCCGGAATTTAGGAACAGTGTCGTTTAGTAGAGCAGAGATATGTTCCATAGAGGATATGAACCAGATACGATTAAGCAGCTCTGTTTTAGAAGGAGCGGACGGCTGCTTCCATGCTCTTGCAATAAGTAGTTTGGAAGCCTGGTAGATATGGGCGATTAAACAGTTTTCGGCCTTGCTAATATCAGGAATAGGTTGATTTAGCAATACCTGAGCCGGTACCTTAGTAACTCTGATTCCAGTTACCTTACGAGTAATGGCCAGAGTTAGATTCCAGAAAGCTTGGACAACCGGGCATTCCCACCAAATGTGCAGGAAACTACCCTTAGCTCCACACAAACGCCAACAACGGTCAGAAACAGATGGGTACATACGGTGTAGTTTTTCTGGGTCTAGGTACCAGCGCGAGTAAATTTTAAAGCAATTTTCTTGAATGCCTGCATTTATGGAGACCTTTGCAGTTCTCGCCCGAATGACAGACCACTCCTCGCTGTCCAGTGTTATCCCCAGATCTTGTTGCCAGGCCTCCTCGTGAGGTTCAGGAGTTTGGTCCAGAGGGGCTATGAGCTAGCGGTACAAAATGGAAATGTTACCCCTGCGTCCCGCCGAATGTATGCAATGTCGCTCAAATGGGGATCTTTTACGCAATCTGGTGGATCTGGCCTGTGACTGTATAAGTTCCGAATTTGTATATATTGGAAATGAGCCGACAATTGCGGATGGCATTTGTTCTGGATTACTTCAAATGAGGCAGGTGCGGTTTCCCCCACAATATGGAGGAAGCATTCTATTTTATGCCTTTTCCACCAGTCGGCCATCGCCTCTGACCTACCTGGCTGAAAAAGTGGGTGAGTCCAGATAGGTGTCATAGGAGACGGGTAAGGTGCCAAGCTATGATTTTTGTTGGCCAGATCCCAGGAATTTAGTGTAAAAGAAATGGAGGGGGCAAGAGTATGCCGTGGCAGGTCTGCTGGATCTGGGAAGCCATGGTAGGTAATGCACTGGGGCGACTGGTGACAAGGCATTTTCAATGTCCACCCACCTTTTCAGGCCTGGGATAAGGTGCCAAGAAATGACAAAACTTAACTGAGTAGCCAGAAAGTATTCATGTATTAGCGGAAGGCCAAGTCCTCCAGCCTCTTTGGACTTAGCCAGCATGGTCATCCTCAATCTAGGTTTCTTTCCTTGCCAAATAAACCGGTTACAGGTCGATTGGAGCGTTGTTAAGATTTTGCGAGGGATTGGAACTGGGAGAGTTTGGAATAAGTAAAGTAGGCGGGGAAGGATGTTCATCTTAATTACCTGAATTCTGCCTATCCAAGATATGTACATGGACTCCCAGTTAGATAAGTCTCGTTGGATATTGGTTAGTAGAGGTAGATAGTTTGAGTTGTAAAGACCCGAATAGTGTTTAGTGATATTAATCCCCAAATATCTAATTGAATGAGGCCGCCATTGAAATGTAAAAGACTGTTGGAGAGCTTCTCTAGTGGTACGAGAAATATGAAGTGGTAATGCCTCAGACTTAGAGTCATTGATTTTGTAACCCGATAGCTTGCCAAAATGTTCTAGTTCTTTCATTAAATTTGGAAGCGAAACCATCGGGTTTGTCAGTGTTAGTAAAACATCGTCGGCAAAGAGGGAGATTTTATATTGTTCTAAACCCAGGGAGATACCGGTTATGTCAGGGTTGCAGCGTATTTTGGCTGCTAGAGGCTCAATACATAGGGCAAACAGTAGGGGAGACAACGGGCAGCCTTGTCTTGTGCTATTATGTAGACGGAAATGACTGGAAACCTGGCCGTTAGTCATAACCCGTGAGGTGGGATTAGAGTATAATGCCAAAATGGCTTGTAGAAAATGTCCTCGGAAACCAAAAGCTTCTAACGCGGAGAACATAAAGGGCCAGGAAACCCTGTCAAATGCTTTCTCCGCGTCCAAAGCCAAAAGTAGTGAGGGGAGTTTATGTGAGTTGACATGATGAATTAAGTCAATTACTCTGCGAGTGTTATCCGGGGCCTGTCTATTAGGGATAAATCCCACCTGATCTGGGTCTATGAGGTCGGCCAAGACTCCATTCAATCTGTTAGCTAGGATTTTGGCGAAGAGTTTCACGTCAGTGTTGAGGAGGGAAATAGGGCGATAATTTGCGCAAGCGGTGTGGTCTTTTCCCGGTTTAGGTAAAACTATGATGGTGGATGAGGTGGAGTCGGGATGAAAAGTGTCCCCCCGTAATATTGCATTAAATAGAGTAGATAGTTTGGGAAGTAGTTTGGGGGCAAATGTTTTGTAGTAGGCCATAATGAAGCCGTCTGGGCCTGGTGCTTTAGAAGGTTTCTGCGAGCTGAGGGCACATTTAACCTCTTCTTCGGTTATTTCCGCGGACAATTCCTTCGCTTTGGACGTACTTTAATTTGGGAGGTGACATGAGCGAAAGTAATTGACTAAGTCAGGATTACTTAAGTTGGCCTCCCCCTGAGTTGGAAGGCTGTACAGGGCTTCGTAAAAGGAACGAAAAGTTTTATTGATAACCCGTGGATCGTGTGACAGGATGCCCTTTGAATCACGGATGCCGCTAATTGTTTGAGAGGCTCTTTTGGCTTTGAGACTATTCGCCAACAATGAGTCTACTTTGTTACCTTTTTCGTAGAACTTCTGACCTACCCAACGGAGGCTTTTTTCTGTCTTTTCGGCTATAAGATGGCTAAGCTCCCCTCGCGCTTTAGTTAATTGGGTTAACAACTGGGTGGAGTGTGTTTGTTTATGTTGTGTTTCGAGAGCAAGAATCTGCGAAGAAAGTAACTCCATCTGAGCCAAACGTTGTTTTTTACGGGTCGCTGCAAATTTGATAATCTCCCCCCGAATAACTGCTTTGTGTGCCTGCCATATGGTGGAAAAGCTTACATCCTCAGTGGTATTAATCTCAAAATATTCATCCAACTTATCGTTCAAAAGGTTCTGAAACCTAGGGAGCCTAAGAAGGGCTCCATTCAGTTTCCATGTAGCCCCCACTCCTCCGGTGGATGCGAAATCAAAAGTAGCCTTGGTTGCCCAGTGGTCAGACCAGGGGTTGGAAAGAATATCTGCTGAGGTCAGTGACGACATAAGATGTGGGCAGCAAAGAATCATATCAATTCTCGAGTATGAATTGTGGGGGTGAGAGTAAAATGTATAATCTCTAGCAGAGGGGAATGTGGCCCGCCAAGAATCAAACAGACCCGCCTCTACCATATGTTTGTTTAAGAATTTGGAACCAGGTGTGTGTGCCCGCGAAAGTGGCCCGGTTGAGCGATCTAGAGTTTGGGAGAGAATTGTGTTAAAGTCACCTCCCAGCAACACCCGACCCGAGCGGTGGGAGTGTAGTTCCCGAAAAATAGTGTGAAAGAAATTAGAGTGTCCCGTGTTAGGGGCATAAATTGTCATTAAAGTTATCGGGATAGGCCCAATCTTACCCAGTATGATGAGGTAGCAGCCCTCTACATCCGCAATGGTCTTGGACACCACAAGGGGTACTGATTTGTGTATCATGATCGCAACCCCATGGCGTTTGGAGGTGTAGTTTGCGTAATAGACCGTGGGGTACTTCTTAGAGGACAGCGAGGAGTGGTGATCCTTCTTAAAATGAGTTTCCTGCAAGTATACAATATCGGCATGACATTTGTTAGTATAGGAATGCAAGTATGACCTCTTTTGGGGGGTATTCAACCCCTTTACGTTCATAGATAAAACAGTAAGAGGCATTTTTGTAGCAAAAAATTCAGTACAGAGTAAAATGAGTGACGTGGTAGCTTAATTTGAGTAAACCTAGGGAGTGGGTCAGAATGGGGAGGAAGGGAAGAAGGTTAGGGGAATTTAAAGGGCGGGGGGGAGATAGGGGAAAGCAGTCAGAGGTTCCCTGGTGTGGGAAGTCTGCTACTTGTTAGGAACCCCAAGGAGGGAAGGCTCGAGTTCGGAACTAGTAACCGCTCTCAAGGCGGACACAAAAGTGCTATCTATTAATACGTATTGACTATGGCGGTTCCTTTGTGTTTTTGGGGGGGAGTGGCACTGGCCTTAGGTGGCCGCGACCGTCCAGAGCATTTAAATATAAGATAAAAAGAAAGAGTAACATTGTGACTGTTAGGGTCAAGTAGGAAAAAATACAAAAAACACCGTAAACACAACAACAGTTAACTTATACAAATAAGAGAAAAAATACTATGCTCGCCCTCTGGAATGAAAGATGCCCGGCGGGTCCAGCTGATCTTACAGCTATATTAAGGAGTTTCTTTGGGTAGAGTAGGGAGGGAATGACACCTCCCCCCTCCAAGCCCCCAGACTCCCTAACTACCAACAGGAAAATTCCCAGCCAGGGTGCGTGGGCAACAGTCATCCCAGACGACTACAAGGGCATTAGGCTGTATTGATTCCCTTGTAGGGAACTTACTGTCTATACATTATAATTTAACACTGGAGCATAGAAATAAGGAAAATATATGCCTCTTGGGGCACTACCAAAGAACAGTTATTCTGGGAAAGAAAGACTCGTTACCACACAAATTTTTATCAAAGAGTCAGGCAGATTGTGAGTTAGGGGTCTCATTCTCAGGAGCTGGTCCTGCAGGAGCTCGGATCTGAAGTTGGCGTAGGAAATGGCGGCCCTCTTCCAACGATCTGATGGACACTGATCGACCTTCCGACAGCACCACCAAGCGAAAGGGGAATCCCCATCAGTATTTGTAACCTTGGTCCCTTAGAGCGACTGTGATTTCTCTAAGATCCCTCCTCTTAGCGACCGTAGATGGAGCTAAGTCCTGAAAGATTTGTAACTTGGATCCTTCAAAGAAGATGAAATTTGAGTTCCTGGCACTCATTGTGATCTTTTCCTTAATTTTAAAAGAAAGAAACTTCAGGATCACATCTCTGGGAGGGGATGAGTCTTTAGGTTTGGGCCGGAGGGCTCTGTGAGCCCTCTCTATCTGAATCTGGGACTCAGAGAGGGAGGGAACCAGGTGGATAAAGAGGCGGGTCAAATAGGGTTCCAGAGAATGAGCATCAATGTCTTCGGGGATATGCCGAATACGGAGATTGTTTCTTCTCTCCTGGTTTTCGAAGTCCTCGTTCTTGTCTCGTAGGAATTCAAGCTCCCTGCTGAGGTATTCCAAGTCTTGGTTGGTTTCCCTTTGGAAGGTCTTACATTGTGTCTGGGACTGCTCCAAGGTACTGGTTCGCTGGCTCAAGTCAGAAATGTCTTTTTTCAGTTCCCCCACTGTCTTCTGAAATTCAGCTGTAAGAGATTGTTTAAGATCTACCAGGAGGGAGCGAATGTCTGAAATGTCTTTCCTCGTTGCCGGAGCATCCTCCACTTCCATGTCTTCTTCCCGAGATGAACCATTTCTCGGGGACGAGGGGCTGGCCATGGTTGGTTTATCTTGTCTAGAAAAGTGCTGGGTAATTTCAGCATTTTGCCCTCTTTTTATTTTGGAGGTGGATTTACTCATGATTAAAGAGAGAGTGGAAATAAAGAGTTGCTTGTGTGTAGGAAGTGCTTGCCCTTTTAGTAATGCTCTGGACGATTGCAACCCTAGGATTTACATCCTCAGAAAGGTGAAAGTCACAGGAAGAAACCCGTCACTTCCACGGAGCCCTTCGCTAGCGTTATCTACCGGGGTGACTGCGAGGCCCTGTCACGTTTTATCCAGAATTTAATGCTGAGCCCTGCAGTATTTTGTCTATCTGGGATTACACTGGGTGGCAGATAGTAATGATTTTTCAGTTACTTATTGACATGCTGCACAGCCTCAGCAGTGTGAACATAAACGCAGTTACCGCTGGTTTATCTTCGTCAATTTAAGCTGGATCTCCTGTCTGGGCTCTTCTCCTCTGCACTGGGGAGGACACTTGTGGAAGGTTTATTCAGGGGATTATCCCTTTTTCTGTCTGTGCGCCCTAGTGTGCTGCAGGGATGTACTAGCCTCTACCCATATGTTCAGCCCTTGGAGAGATGGCTGGGGGGGAGTCTGCAGGTGACAGCCCCTCAGATGATTTGGCACGGCAGCTCAGGAGGGCAGTGGAGGTACCTGTGACAGGATCTTCGGTAAAGAGACGCTCGACAGCTTAAATTTAAAGCGGCGCTGCCTTGTAAAGGGAAGTTTCATCAAAAGTTTAGTAAGGATTGTATGCTGGAGGGAGATAAGTCCTTAACAAATGATGATAATCAAGAAAATATTAAATGCATAACATTTTAATTGGGTATATATTTTCCATTGGTAGTTAACTGGAGCAAAATATTTACTATCAAACAAAAAGATAGTTAAACTGCAGCAGATTATTTTGCCAGAGCTTTGACAGTGATGGGCAAATACACTGGGATATCAGACATAAAGGATGTTTTGCACTACAGGGAGGTAGCTGTTTCGGTTTTAATGGATGGCCTTACGGAGAATTTGAAAATCAGGGTGCAAACCTCATTACCTAACTGGAGAGGGTTCACAGTAGATTCTCTCAGGGAGTCAGCCATTGAACATGATAGAAATATAAATAAACAGAAAGAGGCACAAAGTGATAGGTTAATGATGGTAAGTATCCAAGCGCTAGAGGAGTTAAATATACAACCACAGACCCATAGCACAAATTACAAGGAACAAAAGAAACATAGGTCAGTGAAGTGTTTTTACTGCCATAAGAAGAGACACATAATGGAGTACTGTAGAGAGAAAAGATCGAGGTTATCTGGGGGGGGGGGGGGAATCAAACAGATACCCACAAAGAAGGCATACACAAGCCTCAGGGATTTCTCAACAGTTGACCGCACACATCATAGCAGCAAATGCTTTGCGAGAGAACAATGGCCAACACTTGGGAGTCAGGTCATGCCTGTAATTCTACAATCAGGTAGGTTAATTGTTAATCTGTGTTAAGTATCACTGTTCAGGGTTAAAAATGAATAATTGAAATGTTTTGTCTGTTTCTAATACTAACTTTGTTTTATTTTTCTCTTTGGTAAACAAGAACAGCCAGAAATATATTTAGTAATTATGGGGATTGCAGGAGAAATACAAAATTTGCCCTTAAATGACAAGTTAACAGTGGGTCACAGTAACACACTTTCTTCTAACTGCGGTGGCCTATGATAACTTAATTGGTTGACATTTATTATTTAAAATGAAGTGTGTATATCATACTTGCCAACCTTATGTTGGCTGGGTCCATGAGATCCTGGAGGGTACGAGGGGTGTATGGGCGGACACACATGAGAGATGCAGAGTATGCGTCAAAAAGGGTTAATTTTACATTTATCTATTATAGTCATGAGTCCATCACAAGTTTGTATACTTATTATGATATTTACTGGGCTCCTTTCGAGCTGGACGACACTGGATTGGATGAATGATGTAACCCCCTGGTAAATTTAACAAGAATGGGGTCGGGGTCATAGATTAGTTAAGTGTCAAGGGGAATAGTGGAATAGTTGAGAGCCAATTCCCCATAGTGTCCAATCCAGCTATCATCGTGCTGTAAATCTCATTTTCTCATCTTGCCCATGTCATAGTAGTGGGCATGTAAAATCCAAAAAGCCAAAGTTCACTAAAATGATCCAAAAGAAATTAAAATCATCTGAGGAGAAACGTAAACTTGCCAATATGCCATTTACGACACGGAGTGGCAAGGAACGGCTTAGGCCCTGGCCCGTGTTCATGACAAGTGGTTCAGCGATCCTCGCCCTCCTCCTCCCCCCCCCCCTCTGGAAAATTTAAGAGAGTTAAGCTGTCATCAAAAACACAGCAAACAACTCTGCCTTCTAATGACATGGCATCACAAATCCCCAAGGAGAGTCCAAGGGTGTTGGAGGTTGCGAGTCCACCATTTGCAGCACGCCCTCTGCATATGCTGGAAGGATCACCCACAGTGCAGTTCCAGATTTTGATAATGAAGGTGTCAATGTTGTACACCAGGAGGAGGATATTGATGTAGCTGGCGCTGAGGAGGAAGTTGACGAGGAGGATGCTGATGTGGTTTGCTTAAATGAGGCACCAGGGGGGGAAACAGTTGTTGTCCATGGGATGAAAAAGCCCATCGTCATGCCTGGGCAGAAGACCAATAAATCCACCTCTTCGGTCTGGAATTATTTCTATCCCAATCCGGACAACAAATGTATTGCCATATGTAGCTTATGTAAAGCTGCAATAAGGGAGAGATGAATTGCTTTTTTTGTGTGGGGGCCCAAACAAACCAATCATTTCAGCCACAGTAGTTTGGTAGGCCCTGTCGCTGAAATGATTGGTTTGTTAAAGTGTGCATGTCCTTTTTCCGCAACATAAGGGTGGGTGGGAGGGCCCAAGGATAATTCCATCTTGCACCTCTTTTTTTGGCATTATGTGCTCTTTGGAGCCTAGTTTTTCAAACTGCCATCCTGTCTGCCACTGCAGTGCCACTCCTAGATGGAACACGTGTTTGTGCCGCCCACTTGTGTCGCTTAGCTTAGACATCCAGCTACCTCGGTGCAACCTTTTGGCCTAAAAACAATATTGTGAGGTGTGAGGTGTTCAGAATAGACTGGAAATGAGTGGAAATGAATGTTATTGAGGTTAATAATAGCGTAGGAGTGAAAAAAAAAATAAATCTGGATTTTAGCAGTTTTTATGCTTTTTTAAAAAAAAATCTGAACCCAAAACCCAAAACCTTGAGGGTGGTGTTTTGGCAAAACCCATTAGAACCCAAAACCTGAAGGTAATCAGAACCAACAACCCAAAACCCAAAAATTGGCCGGTGCACATCCCTATCATAAATGAGATTGTTTACAGACATAGGGGGGTATTCAATTGTTTCTTTTAACGCGCTAAAACAAAAAAAAACGAGCGCTCATAAAAAACTTCATATTATACGGTAATTTTGCGCGCGTAAACAGTTAATACGGTACTTACTCGCTGCCAGCGGGCTGAATTTCAGCTCGCTGCTCAGGGAGCTGCGAGAAGAAATTTAGCGAGTAATTACCGTATTAACGGTAATATTTTTAGAGCGCTCGTTTTTTTTTGTTTTAGCGCGTTAAAAGAAATAATTGAATACCCCCCATAGGATGATGTTATCAGTGAAAATGTATTATTTAAATGTCATATAAGCTACAAGACATGCTTCGGACAGATGAACATGCTAGGCATGAAGAACTTTAGTAAAATATTCTATATTGATGTTACATATTTTATCGTACCTTGTAGCCTTCCAGATACTGTATTACATGTAGGTAAAGGGCATACAACAGGTTAATTCCGAGCTTCAAAGTTATATGTTCCATAGGAAAAGAAATTTTTTTCTAGGATTGTGACTCTCTTTTGTGGGTACCTGACTGATATCCACAGACAGTGTGGTCATACATAAAGGGGGACATACATTACAGAGAATGAAACGTACTACTGAGATCCTGCAATGAAATTTCTAAGGTGATAGTTTTGTGCACTATCAAACGGTGTACTGTGAAAGTCAAATAATTGGATGAAGTAAATCAAATTGATTAATACTGTTTTACTGTGCGATTACGATCAGTACGCCACATGTTATGACGCAATCGCATGGATAAATAACGCACACTTACACTCACACATTCACTTGTGAATAGTTCACCTCAATAAAGTTCCAATACACAGTCATTTATAATCGAATGTAATAGATTTAATAGTTTAATATAATAATGTTAAAACAACTTTATTGATATCTATGGTTCAGGATTTAGGAAACATAAGATGTTTAGTGTCATTTTAATCCTCTTATTACTACCCGACAACTGATACAATCGGCTAAGCGATCGCATCTTACGTATGCAAGTTATGGATGATAAGGGAATAATGATCAGAATGATATTTTGTGTGTAATGCAAATAGACCAGTTTCAACTAGCTTTTCGGCGGGATGACACGTATGCAGCTGTTGGAGATTTGACCCCCACCCTTGGAGGGCATTGTTTGAATTGACCTATTACCTGCATTACACTGGACTGTCCTGAATCCTGAACCTATGGAAACATGCCAAGACATCACTACTGTTTTTTATGTACCACAAACTGTATATAAACCAGGCTCTGGGTCCACAATGCAGTCTACTTGACCACAGACTTCAGAATTGAATGACTGTATGCTGGAACCAGGGCGCTTGCGCATGTATCGGCTGTACTTTATGTTATTGAATTGCTTTTTGTTGCTTCTTGCTATTAAATCTCATTGTGCGTTGGAACCACACAAATCGCAGTGGACAATTCTTATTGGTAAGCGATTAAATATATACAGTGTATATACTGTATTTTGATTATACACGCTCACACATGTATATTTACTCTGTATAATAGGGTTAACATAGGGAGAAATAGATCCCCAGAGGCTTTAGGATGCATGCAGAACCATAGGCAGAAATAACCCAGACATCTGCAGGAGACAGGTATTTATTGTCAACAAATATTGACAATGGCTACCTATGACAGGGAACTGTCTATTATTAAAGAAAAAAAATCTGTGTTTGAATCTGTCCATAAACTGATCTTGCAAGCTGATACACAATTTGATGAATAAATTAAACAAACAGGTGGCATCCTGTAGGAGAGACAAATCCCCCCCACGTTCACAAACAATTTATTATTCTCCTCTAGTACCCTCCCTGCTGATAAACACAGTGTTTTAAGTAAATGCCTGTTTGTTTTGATTAATCAACACAATGAATTTAGATGGAAAGTGGATCTATGTAGACTAAATAGACAACTGAAGCTAAAAGGATACTTTGCTTACGAGAATAGTCAGGTTGATACATTTTTGACAGAAATCCAATTGTTCAAGCCAAGTCCAATTATGATCCAATATCGCTTAATGCAAATATAAAGAGTTTCATATACTTGATTGCCGATTCTGTAATTAAAGCATTAAAGGACACACCACCTATGCTTTTTAATCTGTTCTAGCGAGACAAACAAGATGTGAAAAATGTAAGTAGTTATACAGACATTGTCACCTGCCTGGCACACATGGGTGGTGGCATTGTCATCAAAGATCTGGAAGCTTATATATTAGAGATCTATATCCGGCTGTCTGACAGTACAGTCTTCAAGAAATTACAAAGTGATTCCACCATGATATTCAAAAAAGAACTTAATCATTTACTGAAGCCTGTAGTGGATTCTAACATCAACCCATCAAATGTACAGTATGCAGGAACACAAAATTGTCCTCATAAACCTGTGTTACACACAGTTCTAAAAATGCATAAACATTTGTCAAAGCACCCTGGAGAGCCCATTATATCGGCCAGGGTTTTACTATACCAGTCAATATCAAGGTTCTTGGATATTGTTCTACAACCGGTATATTATTTAAAAGACACCACAACACTACTTTTAAAATTACAATCATTACCACCTATCCCTGGTTGCTGTATCTTTTATGTACTATTGATGTTTGTAGCTTGTATACAAACATACCCCATTCTGAGTAAATAGTAGCTACCAGACAATTAATCACAAACAATCCTAAATACATATGTCCCATTGTAAAGAAAAAAAAAATATTCAGTTACTTTTTCTGGTTTAATGGTAATTTTTATCTACAATTATCTGGATGTGCCATGGGGTTGAACGTGGAGCCTTTATACGCCATTGTTTTTATGTTTCAAATTGAAAGGACTCTAGTGTTTATGATCCTGTGGTTGCCAGCAACATCTTTTTCTAAGCAGATATATTGTTGTCCTGCTAGTTTTATGTACAGGTAGTAAAGAAGATTTCATTAAACAAATGGATGCCATTAACACATCAGATCGCATCATTAAATTCAACCTTAATTGTAATTTTGAGAAAATTCATTTCTTGGAACAGATAACTACCATCTCTCTAAAACTTACTATAAAAATACACTGCTATTGGCCAGCCACCACCACCCAGTGGCCTTGAAGAAAAGACTCAGTTTCTCTCAATTAATGAGGGTGTATAGGATTTCTAGTGACTCAAAACAAACCGAAAAACAGAAGGATCAATGATTAAAAAAATTAGTGCTGGCAGTTATTTCATCCAGCTGCTGGCAGACACTAAAAACCGGGTCCTTGCGAAAACCCTCCAACACATTGAGAAATCTAAGTTAACCAAAAAGCTGCCAAGGGCTAACACATTTAATACTGCCAGTAATTTTATAATATGGAAAACATGTTCCCTATTCCTCATTATGAATACTGACTTACCAGCATTGAACAAATCTATTATTATGTCTTGCTCTACTCATGGGAAGAATGTTAGAGATATGGTGATGCATATTGATGTTTCGGATTGCAAAAAGATTTATGAAGTGCATTCCCTAGTAATTGTACTACTTGTCGCTATATGGAAATAGAGACCACCTTTACTCATTATCATTCTGGAAAAAATGTTTTAATTGATACCATCATGCACCAAGTTGGTCATATCATGGGTAGAAGGATGTGTTTACATCACTCTGCAATCAGCACAGCCCTGGAGGGCAAAATTTGCGACCAGCCGGTAGTACAGCCTCTCAGTGCTCCATTATAAGAGCATTGACCCAAAACGCTTAGGAAACTGAGCTAATATGTCATTAAATTTGGAAATATCATCGAATCATAGATTGAACACGGTAGCTCCTGTGGGACTCCATGAGTGTTTATGGTTAGATTGTTTCTTGTAAATATATATGTGCAGTTCTTCAAGTATCATTGCTTTTACTGATAGAGCCTCAATTTAGGTATTCCAGGTGAATGTAAGTCATTGTGGACTTGAGACTAGGGGTGTGAATTGAGGGAAACCCAATCAGGGTGGACTTGAGCTTCACACCATTTATATAATATTATTAACATGGTATTACTTGTATGGATTCATATCAGAGGTGAAACTAGCGAGTTGTGGACCCAGGTGCAAAAATTTGCTTTGGACACTGGGCCCTCCCTCACTCATACACACAGATGCACACACACAAAAACAAAAACCTATAGTAACTTTTTTTGTTTACTTCAAATTTCAAGTATAATCAATATACTTATATATATAACATGTGTCCCTTCTGTATCACACTTTGCCCCTTCCTTATTACACTGTGCCCTGCTGCATCACACTGTGCCTCTGGCCCCCTTCTGTATCACACCATGCCCCTGGCCCTATTCTAAATCACACTGTGCCCCTGGCCCCCTTCTCTATCACACTGTGCTCCTTCTGTATCACACTGGGCCCCTTCTGTATCACACCGTGCCCCTGATCCCCGTCAGCATCACACTGTGGCCCTTCTGTATCAGTTTTCCTTTTATCACACTGTGCCCACTGCCTCTGTTCCTTTACTTACCTTTTATTTGGCCTACTTTTTTCTCTTTCTTTTCTGTCTTTATGCTTGTGGCTCCTCACTGCGCCACTCCTCACTGAAATGCTGTATGTGATGAAGTCATGTCCGACAGTTAGTGCAGGGAGGAGGATTCCGGTTCCCGGATTCCGCTGGATTGGTAAGTATACATACATATCTTAATGGTTTTTCGAGGCAGCGGCACCAGACCCCATTGTCAACATGGGCACCACTGGTAGTTCCGTCTCTGATTTGTATTTCCTAAATATTGTGACCCTGGTCTTCATGTAGTGCCATTTTTCAGTAGCCAATAGAATGTTACTATGTTTGTTTTATCTACCAGTGAATTTATCTTGCTTGTACATGTATGGAGTAGATTGATACTTTTTCCTAAATAAACATTAAGGCTGTTTAGTCCCTTTTTGCATTACATGCCATCAGACGCCCCCCCCGCACTTCCTCGCTAGGCAGGGACGCACGCCTGATTATGTCAGAGCGCAAACGGGGACGCTTCCCCGGCGGTCAGGTGCGTATGGCGACGGGACGCACAGTGGAACTTCCGGTCGGTGGTCAGCGCTTCTGACCGCCGAACCACTGCCCACCAATGAGAGACGATCACCCATTATATAAGACCTGCTCTGACACCACTAGGGTGCCAGAGCAACTAGTATTCTAGCCTCCAGCGTTCCTGTTATATTATACAGCTTACCTACCATTTGTTTCCTGTTACTGACCCGGATCTCCCTGACTTCGCTTTTGGATCCTCCTTTTGTCCTGCATAGTAATCTCCGTTTCTGACCTCGGCCTGCTGACTAATCTTCGCTTCCTGATTTTATAACTTCTCCGCCCGTCTGGTTCTGACTCCTGCCTGTACAACATCGATTATCTCCATCATCTTGCAAGTAGTTACCTGGCAGGGCCGCGACCTGCACGTCGTTCGCCGCGAAGTCCAAACTTCCTTGCGGGGGTCCCTGGTGAAAACCGGCGGCGTGTTAGACTCCACGCCTCCTAGTGTAGTTGTGCCAATACTTGCAGGTGCAGATACCTTCCTCGTGACAGTTTGTTCTGGCCATGTCAACCGAAATGCCTGGCAAACCATCTGCTCGAGACATTCTCCTCCACCTGGCTCACAGAGTTGAAAAACAGGAAGCCGAGCAGACGCAGTTGCTTCAATGTATTCAAGGAGTCGCAGCGCGTCTCAAGTCCCTTCAGACTTCCGTGACTTCTGCTCAGGCCGTGCCTGTGACGACTTCTGTTGCCGCGGCAACCTCATCCTCTCCCGTGGTGGTCTCTACTGCTTCGTTAAAACTTCCCACGCCGGAAAAATTTGATGGAGAGCCCAAGAAATGCAGGGGGTTCCTTAATCAGTGTCTTATCCACTTCGAATGCAATCCAGCATCCTTTCCCTCAGAACGCATTAAGGTGGCCTTCATTATATCTCTATTGTCCGGACAAGCTCTAGCCTGGGCCTCCCCCCTCTGGGAGCGGAATGACCCCATGTTGGCTAGTGCCTCTTCGTTTATTGAGGCATTCCGAAAAGTTTTTGATGAGCCCGGTCGTATATCATCAGCGGCTTCCAGCCTTTTGAATCTACGCCAGGGATCTCTGACAGTCGGTCAGTACGCAATTCAATTCCGCACCCTGTCCTCCGAGCTCAGTTGGAATAATAAAGCTTTGGTGGTGACATTCTGGCAAGGACTGGCAGATCGAGTTAAAGATTAATTAACCTCACGAGAACTTCCGGCGGATCTGGACTCCTTGATCTCTCTATTCGAATGCATAGATCTACGCATTCGGGAGCGTACTCTGGAACGTTCCACCACCAGACGGACTTCTACTCGCCTCGCTCCCCTATTCCAGAATCCCGTGCCTATGGAGGAACCCATGCAGTTTGGCTGTTCCCGACTAACACCTGAGGAACGTCAGCGACGCTTTAAGCAAAATCTTTGTTTATACTGCAGAGACCCTGGTCATGTTATATCCTCTTGCACCAAGAGACCGGGAAATGCCCCCTCCTAGTCGGTGGCGGGGATGCCGGCTTAGGAGTTGGGGTTACTACTCCCTACTCTACTTCTGTCACTGATTGCCTCATGCCCATCTCTTTGGAAACTCCTGTCGGCGCCTTTGTGGATTCCGGCTCTGCCGGGAATTACCTCTCTGCCACACTGGCATCGCAACTCCAATTATCTACATTAAAATTGCCTCAGCCGTTATTCCTCACTGCGGTGGATTAGAATCGGATCTCCAACGGGTCGGTTTCCCATACCTGCACTCCAATTCGGCTGACGGTAGGGGTGCTACATTCTGAAGTCATCGAGTTCCTGGTTCTCCCTCGCTCAGTGAATGCCGTCATTCTAGGATTACCTTGGCTCAAGCTTCACTCTCCCCTTTTTGATTGGAATCGTGCGATGGTTACCTCTTGGGGTCCCCGATGTTTCAAGTCTTGTTTGTCTGGCCTAAAACCTGGTCAGTCCTCTTTTCCTTGTCGTTTGACGTCTCCTCAGATTGACTTACCATCTCCATATCTCTCCTTTCAGGATGTGTTTTGCAAGGCCGCTGCATAGACTCTTCCTCCTCACCGTCCCTGGGATTGCGCTATTGAACTTCTACCAGACAAACCACTCCCTAAGGGTAGAATCTATCCATTATCTCTACCCGAAAATTCTTCTATGACTACTTATATTTCTGAGAATCTACAGGGTGGGTTCATCAGGAAGTCTACCTCTCCTGCTGGTGCAGGATTTTTCTTTGTTAAAAAGAAGGATGGCTCCTTACGGCTTTGTATTGACTACCGGCGTTTGAATGCCATTACCGTCAAAAACAGATACCCGCTGCCACTTATTTCTGAACTCTTTGACAGGATCGCTGGATCAAAGATCTTTACCAAACTAGACCTGCGGGGGGCATACAATCTTATTCGTATACACTCAGGAGACGAGTGGAAGACTGCTTTCTGTACCAAGGAAGGACACTTTGAATATTTAGTGATGCCCTTTGGGCTGTGTAACGCTCCTGCTGTGTTCCAGTCTTTTATTAACAAGATTTTTCAAGACCTCCTCTACGTCTCGGTTGTAGCTTACCTAGACGACATCTTAATCTTTTCCTCCGATCTGGTTAACCATTGTTGTCATGTAAAAGAGGTCCTGTCTCGCCTACGCACAAATAAACTATACTGCAAACTCGAGAAGTGTGTTTTTGAGGTGCCACAGATTCCCTTCCTGGGCTACATTGTGTCGGGGGCTGGTCTGCAGATGGATACGGTAAAGTTATCTGCAATCCTTAAGTGGCCAAGACCTGTAGGATTAAAAGCTATTCAAAGATTTAATGGCTTCGCCAACTACTACCGACAGTTTATACCACTATTCTCCTCCATCATCGCTCTTATCACCACCCCGACCAGGAGGTCAGCTAACCCTCAGGTTTGGTCCCCAGAGGCTGACTCCGCCTTTGAAGTACTAAAGGAGGCCTTCTCTTCTGCTTCTGTACTTGCTCAGCCCGATCAAAACAGACCATTCCTAGTCGAAGTTGATGCTTCCTCAGTTGGTTTTGGGCCAGTTCTGTCGCAGGAATCTATCTCTGGGAAACTACTCGCCTGTGGTTTCTTCTCAAGGAAGTTCTCCCCTTTCGAGTCTAACTATGGCATTGGAGATAAAGAGTTACTCGCAGTGAAATCCGCGCTTGAGGAATGGCGTTATCTTCTGGAGGGCGCTCTTCACCCGGTTACTGTCTTTACCGATCACAAGAACCTCATCTACCTTCGGGATGCCCGGTGTCTAAACCCCCGTCAAACCAGATGGTCCTCATTTTTCTCTCGGTTTAATCTTAAACTCACCTACCCTGCTGGTATTCTGAATTCCAAGGCTGATGCTCTCTCCCGTTCGTTTGACATCTCCGATACTCCTCCTACTATTGAACCTCCTCCGGTGATTGAACCTTCTTGCATTGTGGCTAACACTTGTACACCGCCAGTCGGGTGCTCCTTTCTGGAGCCTCATCTACGCCTGAAGGTGCTCCGTTGGGCACATGTTTCTAAATTTGCTGGTCATGCCGGTATAGAGAAGAACCTCTCCCTGCTATCTCGACATTATTGGTGGCCTACTGTCCGTACTGACGTTCAGGAGTTCGTAGCCTCTTGTACTACCTGTGCCCAGAATAAGGTACCTAGGCAACTTCCCGCGGGACTTTTACAACATCTCCCGATCCCTGATCATCCATGGTCTAGCATTTCGATGGACTTCATCACTGATTTACCTCCCAGCTGTGGCTTCAACACCATTTTGGTAACAGTGGACAGGTTCTTCAAGATGTCCCATTTCGTTCCTCTAAAGGGTCTTCCATCAGCTTCCAAATTAGCTCAAGCCTTTATCAAAGAGATCTTTCGCCTCCACGGTTGCTCTCAGGAGAAAATCTCTGACCGTGGCGTGCAGTTCATCTCCCGTTTCTGGAAGGCCTTTTGCAAAGATTAAATTCTCCTCTAGGTATCACCCACAGACCAACGGCCAGACAGAGCGGGTAAATCAAGGTTTGAAATTATTTCTCTGCTGCTTTTCCTCACACAACCAGTCCAATTGGAGTCTTCTGCTGCCTTGGGCAGAATTTGCCCATAACAATCATAGTCATTCTTCTTCTGGATATTCACCCTTCTTTACTGTGTATGGGACCCATCCTATTCTCCCCACTTTTTCTTCCCCACCTCCCACAGTTCCTGCTGCCCATGCCATGACTCAAGATATGGCTAAACTATGAGTTTCCACGAAGCAGAACCTGCTAAAATCTGGACGTCATTATAAGTCTTCCGCTGATCATCATAGAAGACTTGTGCCAATCCTCCAGGTTGGGGACAAGGTGTGGTTGTCCACCCGGAATTTGAGACTACGGGTTCACTCCATGAAACTGGCACCCCGCTTTATTGGTCCTTTTGTAGTAAGTCAGGTTATTAACCCAGTTACTGTTAAACTCCAACTTCCTCCTGCGCTGAAGATCTATAACACCTTCCATATCTCCCTCCTTAAACCCCTGGTACTCAACAAATTTTCTCAGGTCACTCCTGTTCCTCAAGCTATTCCAACCACTATTGGGGACGAATATGAGGTTAGTCAGGTTCTTGCTGAACGTAAATTCCGAGGATGTTTACAGTATCTGGTGCACTGGAGGGGCTTCGGACCAGAGGAGAGGTCTTGGGTTTTTAAAGAAGATTTGCATGCCCTACGATTATTAGCCGCATTCCTTAAACTGCGCTCTTTGTCCGATGTTTCCCCCAATTGTGAGGAGGGGGGTACTATCAGACACCGCCCCCGCACTTCCTCGCTAGGCGGGGACGCACGCCTGATTATGTATAAGCAACGGGGACGCTTCCCCGGCGGTCGGGTACGTGTTTGACCGCCGAACCACTGCCCACCAATGAGAGACGATCACCCACTATATAAGACCTGCTCTGACACCACTAGGGTGCCAGAGCAACTAGTATTCTAGCCTCCAGCGTTCCTGTTATATTATACAGCTTACCTGCCATTTGTTTCCTATTACTGACCCGGCTCTCCCTGACTTCGCTTTTGGATCCTCCTTTTGTCCTGCATAGTAATCTCCGGTTCTGACCTCGGCCTGCTGACTAATCTTCGCTTCCTGATTTGGTACCTTCTCCGCCCGTCTGGTTCTGACTCCTGCCTGTACGACATCGATTATCTCCATCATCTCGCAAGTAGCTACCTGGCAGGGCCGCGACCTGCACGACGTTCACCGCAAAGTCCAAACTTCCTTGCGGGGGTCCCTGGTGAAAACTAGCGGTGTGCTAGACTCCGCGCCTCCTTGTGTAGTTGTGCCAATACTTGCAGGTGCAGATACCTTCCTCGTGACACATGCCTTTATATTCATTGTGATATTAGCTTTCAGGTAGTGCTAGTTTCTGTTAATTGAAATTATATTACTGTATTAGATTTCTTTACCAATGTGTTGTGTGTACACACACACACGTATAGATACACTTATCGTATAAGAAAAGCAAACCGTTTTGCCTCTTCGTGTCTATCCATATTTTATGCCTTTTATTCTAGGCGCTATTTCTCTTATATCTAGTGGATGGTGTTTACACAACATGTTCAACTTTAGTGTGGCTAAGAAATCCGGTTACGCCATCGTGTTGTCAAGCACGGTCTTCTGTGCACCACTGATGGCCACTGCATGATGTCCGGTCTATCTATCTATCTAGCTATCATCATCATCATCATTTATTTATATAGCGCCAGCATATTCCATAGCGCTTTACAATTGGGGACAAATACAGTAACAAACAAACTCTGTAAAACAGACAAAGAGGTGAGAATGCCCTGCTCACAAGCTTACAATCTATGGGACAATGGGAGTTTGATACATAAGGTTAAGTCTACATTTTGCATATTGGTCCAGCCAGACTGCAAAGGTAAAAGTAATTCGTTAGCTAAATGATCCCGTCACACAACAATGTTATATTTTTGTCCTGCTAGTTTTATGTACAGGTAGTAAAGAAGATTTCATTTAACAAATGGATGCCATTAACACATCAGATCGCATCATCAAATTCAACCTTGCTTGTAATTTTGAGAAAATTCATTTCTTGGAACAGATAACTACCATCTATCATCATCATCATCATCATTTATTTATATAGCGCCAACATATTCCGTAGCGCTTTACAATTGGGGACAAACGTAATAAACTAATAAACAAACTGGGTAAAACAGACAAAGAGGTGAGAAGGCCCTGCTCGCAAGCTTACAATCTATGGGACAATGGGAGATTGACACATGAGGTTAAGTATACATTTTGCATCTTGGCCCAGCCAGACTGCAAAGGTAAGGTGACTCATAAGCTAAATGATCCTGTCACACAACAATGTTGGTCCGGGGGTAGTTGTCTTCTGTGAAATTGTGTAACAGGCTAAAGGTAGTGAGGTTAAGATGGTGGTTGAGGAATATTATAAGCTTGTCTGAATAGGTAGGTTTTCAGAGAACGCTTGAAAGTTTGTAGAACAGAGGAGAGTCTTATTGTGCGAGGGAGAGAGCACCATAGAGTGGGTGCAGCCCGAAAAAAGTCCTGAAACCGGGAATGGGAGGATGTAATGAGGGTGGATGAGAGACGCAGATCTTTTGCAGAACGGAGTTGCCGAGTTGGGAGATATTTTGAGACAAGAGAGGAGATGTATGTTGGTGCAGCTTTGTTGATGGCCTTGTAGGTTAGTAAAAGTATTTTATATTGGATTCGGTAGAAGACAGGCAGCCAGTGTAGAGACATACAGAGTGATTCAACAGAGGAATAGCTATTTGCAAGGAAAACCAGTCTTGCCGAAGCATGCAAAATAGATTTTAGGGGGTTGAGTCTGTTTTTGTGAAGACCAGTAAGGAGGGAATTGCAATAGTCAATGCGGGAGTTGATTAGTGCATGAATTAGGGTTTTAGCAGTGTCTTGTGTGAGATATGTGCGGATTCTGGAAATGTTCTTTAGATGTATGTAACATGATTTAGATATAGAGTCAATGTGGGGAACAAAGGATAGGCGTGAATCAAGGATTACACCTAGGCAGCGAGCTTGTGGGGTGGGATTTATGGTCATGTTATCAACAGAGATAGAAATGTCAGGTATGCTCTTGTTGGCGGGTGGGAATATTATTAACTCTGTTTTAGAAAGATTAAGTTTGAGTTGACGAGAGGACATCCAAGATGAAATGGCAGAAAGACAGTCAGTTACACGGGACAACACAGATGTCGAGATATCAGGAGAGGATAGATAGATTTGGGTATCATCCGCATAGAGATGATACTGAAAGCCAAAGGAACCTATTAGATTTCCAAGAGAAGCGGTATAGATAGAGAACAGCAGAGGACCTAGCACCGAGCCTTGTGGTACTCCAACTGATAGGGGAAGCGGAGCAGAGGTGGCTCCAGAGAAATTAACAGTGAAAGAGCGATTAGAGAGGTAAGATGAGAACCAGGATAGAACTGTGTCTTGAAGACCTAGGGATTGCAGCGTTTGTATGAGAAGAGAGTGGTCAACGGTGTCAAATGCAGCCGAGAGATCAAGGAGAATTAGGAGAGAGTAATGGCGTTCAGTCTTAGCAGTGATCAGATCATTAACAACCTTGGTCAGCGCAGTCTCTGTGGAGTGTTGAGAACGAAAGCCAGACTGAAGAGGATCCAACAGGTTGTTTGCGGAAAGAAAGCGTGTGAGGCGAGTGTAGGCAAGTCTCTCTAGAAGCTTGGAGGGGCAAGGGAGCTGAGAGATGGGACGGTAATTTGAGAGAGAGTTTGGGTCGGAGTTTTGTTTTTTTAGAATAGGAGTAATCACTGCATGCTTGTATAGTGATGGAAAGATGCCAGTAGAGAGTGAGAGATTACAGATTTGAGTTAGAGGTGAAATGAGCACAGAAGACAGGGATCTACCAATTTGCGAGGGAATAGGATCAAGAGGACATGAGGTAGAGTAGGAAGATAAGAAGAGCGTAGAAATTTCCTCTTCATTTGTGGGGTCAAATGAAGAAAGGGTGTCAGAGGGTAGTGGGAAGGAAATGAGCTGATGGCTTGTTGAGGAAGAGGATACCATTTCTAGTCTGATCTTGTCAATCTTGTCCTTGAAGTAGGAAGCAAGATCCTGAGCACTGATAGTAGATGGAGGGTTCGGGGTGGGAGGATTGAGAAGATGATTAAATGTATTGAAAAGGCGTTTGGGGTTAGAAGCCTGAGCATAGATAAGAGATTGAAAGTATGTTTGTTTTGCAGTGTCCAGAGCATTTCGATAGGAGTGGTAGACAGAAGTTTATGTGAAGAAGTCATTAGAGCTTCGAGATTTACGCCAGTGACGTTCTGCTTTACGGGACAGTTTTTGAAGATTTCGTGTTGCTTTGGTGTGCCACGGTTGACATCGAAGTCGACGTGTAGTATGAAGTGTCGCTGGAGCCACTTGATCAAGGGCCGTTGCTAAGGTTAGGTGAAAATGAGGTACTGCCATCTCAGGGGATGAGAATGTAGAGATAGGGGAGAGAAGGTGTTGGAGAGAGGTGGAAAATTGTTGAAGATTAATAGAATTAAGATTTCTACGAGTATGAGGAGGCTTGGTTGAGTTAGACAGTAGAGAGGTTAGAGCAGTGGGGGTGAGAGTGTAGCTGATAAGGTGATGATCCGAGAGGGGGAAGGGTGTATTAATAAAATTAGAAACTGAGCATAGTCTAGAGAAGACAAGATCAAGGCAGTGGCCATCCTTATGAGTAGATGATTCAATCCACTGGGAGAGGTCAAGTGAGGATGTTAGAGAGAGTAGTTTGGAAGCAGCTTTGGAAGGTGGGTTATCAATGGGGATGTTGAAGTCACCCATGATGATGGTGGGGATGTCTGAAGATAAGAAGTGAGGGAGCCATGCAGAGAAATCCTCAATAAATTGTTGGTGTGCTCCAGGGGGACGATAAATCACCGCAACACGTAGGGAGAATGGATTAAAAATGCGAATAGCATGTACTTCAAAAGATGTGAACGTGAGTGATGGGACATTTGGTAGAACTGTGTATGTGCACTGTGGGGAGAGAAGTAGTCCAACCCCACCTCCTTGTCTGCCTTCAGGTCTGGAGGTGTAGGTGAGATGGAGGCCACCATGTGAAAGTGCTGCAGGTGAGGCAGTGTCTGATTGCATGAGCCATGTTTCTGTTATTGCCAGAAGGTTGAGGTTTTTTGAGAGGAAGAGATCATGAACGGAGGTAAGTTTGTTACAAACAGAGCGTGCATTCCAAAGGGCACATTTAAAGGACTTGGGAAGAGAGGGGAGACAGGTGATGTGTTTGAGGTTTGCTATAGAACGGTAGTGTTCTGATGTATGTGTGTGTGAGGAGTGTGGGGGACCTGGATTAGGTGATATATCACCAGCTAATAGAAGCAGAGTGAGCGAAAGATAGGCAAGGGGATTGTAAGATGTGTGGCCTTTTATTTTCTGGCGACAGGTGGAGGCTGTACTTGTTAGAGATAATAAATAGGATAACAGTTCATGGGTGTTAAATAGAGGTGAGTGGAGTAATGCAGGTGCAATATGAACAAATTTGTGTGTTGGTGGAGGGTTGAAAGATGACACAGTCCTAAAGATCATGCCATGAAATGAGACTAAGAAAAGCAATTTGTGAAACATTGTGATAAAAGGGGTAAAAGCAAAAAGCAAGGGTATTTTGAGAATTACCTCTTTGCAGTATTCCATATAAATAGACAAGTAGTGCAGAAATAGGCTGTGACAGATGCAGCTTATTGCTGGGAGTAAAATCAAGTCAAATGTAGTCCAATGTTTGGCCAACTGTGTTGTCTAACTGTGCATTTTCGTCCACTTTGTGAGAAAATCCCACTTAGTGTAGAAATGACACACGTCTAACCCCACATACGTCTCCCCATAGAATACCATCTATCTAAAACTTACTATAAAAATACACTGCTATTGGCCAGCCACCACCACCCAGTGGCCTTGAAGAAAAGACTCAGTTTCTCTCAATTAATGAGGGTGTATAGGATTTCTAATGACTCAAAACAAACCGAAAAACAGAAGGATCCACGATTAAGAAAATTAGTGCTGGCAGTTATTTCATCCAGCTGCTGGCAGACACTAAAAACCGGGTCCTTGCGAAAACCCTCCAACACATTGAGAAATCTAAGTTAACCAAAAGGCTGCCAAGGGCTAACACATTTAATACTGCCAGTAATTTTATAATATGGAAAATATGTTCCCTATTCCTCATTATGAATACTGACTTACCAGCATTGAACAAATCTATTATTATATCTTGCTCTACTCATGGGAAGAATGTTAGAGATATGGTGATGCATATTGATGTTTCGGATTGCAAAAAGATTTATGAAGTGCATTCCCTAGTAATTGTACTACTTGTCGCTATATGGAAATAGAGACCACCTTTACTCATTATCATTCTGGAAAAAATGTTTTAATTGATACCATCATGCACCAAGTTGGTCATATCATGGGTAGAAGGATGTGTTTACATCACTCTGCAATCAGCACAGCCCTGGAGGGCAAAATTTGCGACCAGCCGGTAGTACAGCCTCTCAGTGCTCCATTATAAGAGCATTCACCCAAAACGCTTAGGAAACTGAGCTAATATGTCATTAAATTTGGAAATATCATCGAATCATAGATTGAACACGGTAGCTCCTGTGGGACTCCATGAGTGTTTATGGTTAGATTGTTTCTTGTAAATATATATGTGCAGTTCCTCAAGTATCATTGCTTTTACTGATAGATCCTCAATTTAGGTATTCCAGGTGAATATAAGTCATTGTGGACTTGAGACTAGGGGTGTGAATTGAGGGAAACCCAATCAGGGTGGACTTGAGCTTCACACCATTTATATAATATTATTAACATGGTATTACTTGTATGGATTCATATCAGAGGTGAAACTAGCGAGTTGTGGACCCAGGTGCAAAAATTTGCTTTGGACACTGGGCCCTCCCTCACTCATACACACACATGCACACACACAAAAACAAAAACATATAGTAACTTTTTTTGTTTACTTCAAATTTCAAGTATAAGCAATATACTTATATATATAACATGTGTCCCTTCTGTATCACACTTTGCCCCTTCCTTATTACACTGTCCCCTGCTGCATCACACTGTGCCTCTGGCCCCCTTCTGTATCACACCATGCCCCTGGCCCCCTTCTGTATCACACTGTGCCCCTGGTCCCCTTCTGTATCACACTGTGCCTCTGGCCCCCTTCTGTATCACACCATGCCCCTGGCCCCATTCTAAATCACACTGTGCCCCTGGCCCCCTTCTGTATCACACCGTGGCCCTTCTGTATCAGTTTTCCTTTTATCACACTGTGCCCACTGCCTCTGTTCCTTTACTTACATTTTATTTGGCCTACTTTTTCTCTTTCTTTTCTGTCTTTATGCTTGTGGCTCCTCACTGCGCCACTCCTCACTGAAATGCCGTATGTGATGAAGTCATGTCCGACAGTTAGTGCAGGGAGGAGGATTCCGGTTCCCGAATTCCGCTGGATTGGTAAGTGTACATACATATTTTAATGGTTTTTCGAGGCAGCGGCACCAGACCCCATTGTCAACATGGGCACCACTGGTAGTTCCGTCTCTGATTTGTATTTCCTAAATATTGTGACCCTGGTCTTCATGTAGTGCCATTTTTCAGTAGCCAATAGAATGTTACTATGTTTGTTTTATCTACCAGTGAATTTATCTTGCTTGTACATGTATGGAGTAGATTGATACTTTTTCCTAAATAAACATTAAGGCTGTTTAGTCCCTTTTTGCATTACATGCTATCAGACGCCGCCCCCGCACTTCTTTGCTAGGCAAGGACGCACGCCTGATTATGTCAGAGCGCAAACGGGGACGCTTCCCCGGCGGTCGGGTGCGCATGCGCGCCCGTCGCCATAGCGACGGGACGCACAGTGGAACTTCCGGTCGGCGGTCATCGCGTCTGACTGCCGAACCACTGCCCACCAATGAGAGACGATCACTCACTATATAAGACCTGCTCTGACACCACAAGGGTGTCAGAGCAACTAGTATTCTAGCCTCCAGCGTTCCTGTTATATTGTACAGCTTACCTGCCATTTGTTTCCCGTTACTGACCCGGCTCTCCCTGACTTCGCATTTGGATCCTCCTTTTGTCCTGCATAGTAATCTCCGTTTCTGACCTCGGCCTGCTGACTAATCTTCGCTTCCTGATTTGGTACCTTCTCCGCCCGTCTAGTTCTGACTCCTGCCTGTACAACATCGATTATCTCCATCATCTTGCAAGTAGCTACCTGGCAGGGCCGCGACCTGCACGTCGTTCGCCGCGAAGTCCAAACTTCCTTGCGGGGGTCCCTGGTGAAAACCGGCGGCGTGTTAGACTCCTCGCCTCCTAGTGTAGTTGTGCCAATACTTGCAGGTGCAGATACCTTCCTCGTGACAGTTTGTTCTGGCCATGTCAACCGAAACGCCTGGCAAACCATCTGCTCGAGACATTCTCCTCCACCTGGCTCACAGAGTTGAAAAACAGGAAGCCGAGCAGACGCAGTTGCTTCAATGTATTCAAGGAGTCGCAGCGCGTCTCAAGTCCCTTCAGACTTCCGTGACTTCTGCTCAGGCCGTGCCTGTGACGACTTCTGTTGCCGTGGCAACCTCATCCTCTCCCGTGGTGGTCTCTACTGCTTCGTTAAAACTTTGCACGCCGGAAAAATTTGATGGATAGCCCAAGAAATGCAGGGGGTTCCTTAATCAGGGTCTTATCCACTTTGAATGCAATCCAGTATCCTTTCCCTCAGAACGCATTAAGGTGGCCTTCATTATATCTCTATTGTCCGGACAAGCTCTAGCGTGGGCCTCCCCCCTCTGGGAGCGGAATGACCCCATGTTGGCTAGTGCCTCTTCGTTTATTGAGGCATTCCGAAAAGTTTTTGATGAGCCCGGTCGTATATCATCAGCGGCTTCCAGCCTTTTGAATCTACGCCAGGGATCTCTGACAGTCGGTCAGTACGCAATTCAATTCCGCACCCTGTCCTCCGAGCTCAGTTGGAATAATGAAGCTTTGGTGGTGACATTCTGGCAAGGACTGGCAGATCGAGTTAAAGATGAATTAACCTCACGAGAACTTCCGGCGGATCTGGACTCCTTGATCTCTCTATTCGAATGCATAGATCTACACATTCGGGAGCGTACTCTCTAACGTTCCGCCACCAGACGGACTTCTACTCGCCTCGCTCCCCTATTCCAGAATCCCGTGCCTATGGAGGAACCCATGCAGTTTGGCTGTTCCCGACTAACACCTGAGGAACGTCAGCGACGCTTTAAGCAAAATCTTTGTTTATACTGCAGAGACCCTGGTCATGTTATATCCTCTTGCACCAAGAGACCGGGGAACGCCCCCTCCTAGTCGGTGGCGGGGATGCCGGCTTAGGAGTTGGGGTTACTACTCCCTACTCTACTTCTGTCACTGATTGCCTCATGCCCATCTCTTTGGAAACTCCTGTCGGCCCCTTTGAGACCTCAGCCTTTGTGGATTCCGGCTCTGCCGGGAATTACCTCTCTGCCACACTGGCATCGCAACTCCAATTATCTACATTAAAATTGCCTCAGCCGTTATTCCTCACTGCGGTGGATTAAAATCGTATCTCCAACGGGTCGGTTTCCCATACCTGCACTCCAATTCGGCTGACGGTAGGGGTGCTACATTCTGAAGTCATCGAGTTCCTGGTTCTCCCTCGCTCAGTGAATGCCGTCATTCTAGGATTACCTTGGCTCAAGCTTCACTCTCCCCTTTTTGATTGGAATCGTGCGATGGTTACCTCTTGGGGTCCCCGATGTTTCAAGTCTTGTTTGTCTGGCCTAAAACCTGGTCAGTCCTCTTTTCCTTGTCGTTTGACGTCTCCTCAGATTGACTTACCATCTCCATATCTCTCCTTTCAGGATGTGTTTTGCAAGGCCGCTGCAGAGACTCTTCCTCCTCACCGTCCCTGGGATTGCGCTATTGAACTTCTACCAGACAAACCACTCCCTAAGGGTAGAATCTATCCATTATCTCTACCCGAAAATTCTTCTATGACTACTTATATTTCTGAGAATCTACAGGGTGGGTTCATCAGGAAGTCTACCTCTCCTGCTGGTGCAGGATTTTTCTTTGTTAAAAAGAAGGATGGCTCCTTACGGCTTTGTATTGACTACCGGCGTTTGAATGCCATTACCGTCAAAAACAGATACCCGCTGCCACTTATTTCTGAACTCTTTGACAGGATCGCTGGATCAAAGATCTTTACCAAACTAGACCTGCGGGGGGCATACAATCTTATTCGTATACACTCAGGAGACGAGTGGAAGACTGCTTTCTGTACCAAGGAAGGACACTTTGAATATTTAGTGATGCCCTTTGGGCTGTGTAATGCTCCTGCTGTGTTCCAGTCTTTTATTAACAAGATTTTTCAAGACCTCCTCTACGTCTCGGTTGTAGCTTACCTAGACGACATCTTAATCTTTTCCTCCGATCTGGTTAACCATTGTTGTCATGTAAAAGAGGTCCTGTCTCGCCTACGCACAAATAAACTGTACTGCAAACTCGAGAAGTGTGTTTTTGAGGTGCCACAGATTCCCTTCCTGGGCTACATTGTGTCGGGGGCTGGTCTGCAGATGGATACGGTAAAGTTATCTGCAATCCTTAAGTGGCCAAGACCTGTAGGATTAAAAGCTATTCAAAGATTTAATGGCTTCGCCAACTACTACCGACAGTTTATACCACTATTCTCCTCCATCATCGCTCTTATCACCACCCCAACCAGGAGGTCAGCTAACCCTCAGGTTTGGTCCCCAGAGGCTGACTCCGCCTTTGAAGTACTAAAGGAGGCCTTCTCTTCTGCTTCTGTACTTGCTCAGCCCGATCAAAACAGACCATTCCTAGTCGAAGTTGATGCTTCCTCAGTTGGTTTTGGGCCAGTTCTGTCGCAGGAATCTATCTCTGGGAAACTACTCGCCTGTGGTTTCTTCTCAAGGAAGTTCTCCCCTTTCGAGTCTAACTATGGCATTGGAGATAAAGAGTTACTCGCAGTGAAATCCGCGCTTGAGGAATGGCGTTATCTTCTGGAGGGCGCTCTTCACCCGGTTACTGTCTTTACCGATCACAAGAACCTCATCTACCTTCGGGATGCCCGGTGTCTAAACCCCCGTCAAACCAGATGGTCCTCATTTTTCTCTCGGTTTAATCTTAAACTCACCTACCCTGCTGGTATTCTGAATTCCAAGGCTGATGCTCTCTCCCGTTCGTTTGACATCTCCGATACTCCTCCTACTATTGAACCTCCTCCGGTGATTGAACCTTCTTGCATTGTGGCTAACACTTGTACACCGCCAGTCGGGTGCTCCTTTCTGGAGCCTCATCTACGCCTGAAGGTGCTCCGTTGGGCACATGTTTCTAAATTTGCAGGTCATGCCGGTATAGAGAAGAACCTCTCCCTGCTATCTCGACATTATTGGTGGCCTACTGTCCGTACTGACGTTCAGGAGTTCATAGCCTCTTGTACTACCTGTGCCCAGAATAAGGTACCTAGGCAACTTCCCGTGGGACTTTTACAACCTCTCCCGATCCCTGATCATCCATGGTCTAGCATTTCGATGGACTTCATCACTGATTTACCTCCCAGCTGTGGCTTCAACACCATTTTGGTAACAGTGGACAGGTTCTTCAAGATGTCCCATTTCGTTCCTCTAAAGGGTCTTCCATCAGCTTCCAAATTAGCTCAAGCCTTTATCAAAGAGATCTTTCGCCTCCACGGTTGCCCTCAGGAGAAAATCTCTGACCGTGGCGTGCAGTTCATCTCCCGTTTCTGGAAGGCCTTTTGCAAAGATTAAATTCTCCTCTAGGTATCACCCACAGACCAACGGCCAGACAGAGCGGGTAAATCAAGACTTGGAATTATTTTTCTGCTGCTTTTCCTCACACAACCAGTCCAATTGGAGTCTTCTGCTGCCTTGGGCAGAATTTGCCCATAACAATCATAGTCATTCTTCTTCTGGATATTCACCCTTCTTTACTGTGTATGGGACCCATCCTATTCTCCCCACTTTTTCTTCCCCACCTCCCACAGTTCCTGCTGCCCATGCCATGACTCAAGATATGGCTAAACTATGAGTTTCCACGAAGCAGAACCTGCTAAAATCTGGACGTCATTATAAGTCTTCCGCTGATCATCATAGAAGACTTGTGCCAATCCTCCAGGTTGGGGACAAGGTGTGGTTGTCCACCCGGAATTTGAGACTACGGGTTCACTCCATGAAACTGGTACCCCGCTTTATTGGTCCTTTTGTAGTAAGTCAGGTTATTAACCCAGTTACTGTTAAACTCCAACTTCCTCCTGCGCTGAAGATCCATAACACCTTCCATATCTCCCTCCTTAAACCCCTAGTACTCAACAAATTTTCTCAGGTCACTCCTGTTCCTCAAGCTATTCCAACCACTATTGGGGACGAATATGAGGTTAGTCAGGTTCTTGCTGAACGTAAATTCCGAGGATGTTTACAGTATCTGGTGCACTGGAGGGGCTTCGGACCAGAGGAGAGGTCTTGGGTTTTTAAAGAAGATTTGCATGCCCTACGATTATTAGCCGCCTTCCTTAAACTGCGCTCTTTGTCCGATGTTTCCCCCAATTGTGAGGAGGGGGGTACTATCAGACACCGCCCCCGCACTTCCTCGCTAGGCGGGGACGCACGCCTGATTATGTCTAAGCAACGGGGACGCTTCCCCGGCGGTCGGGTACGTGTCTGACCGCCGAACCACTGCCCACCAATGAGAGACGATCACCCACTATATAAGACCTGCTCTGACACCACTAGGGTGCCAGAGCAACTAGTATTCTAGCCTCCAGCGTTCCTGTTATATTATACAGCTTACCTGCCATTTGTTTCCTATTACTGACCCGGCTCTCCCTGACTTCGCTTTTGGATCCTCCTTTTGTCCTGCATAGTAATCTCCGGTTCTGACCTCGGCCTGCTGACTAATCTTCGCTTCCTGATTTGGTACCTTCTCCGCCCGTCTGGTTCTGACTCCTGCCTGTACGACATCGATTATCTCCATCATCTCGCAAGTAGCTACCTGGCAGGGCCGCGACCTGCACGACGTTCACCGCAAAGTCCAAACTTCCTTGCGGGGGTCCCTGGTGAAAACTAGCGGCGTGTTAGACTCCGCGCCTCCTAGTGTAGTTGTGCCAATACTTGCAGGTGCAGATACCTTCCTCGTGACACATGCCTTTATATTCATTGTGATATTAGCTTTCAGGTAGTGCTAGTTTCTGTTAATTGAAATTATATTACTGTATTAGATTTCTCTACCAATGTGTTGTGTGTACACACACACACGTATAGATACACTTATCGTATAAGCAAAGCAAACCGTTTTGCCTCTTCATGTCTATCCTTATTTTATGCCTTTTATTCTAGGCGCTATTTCTCTTATATCTAGTGGATGGTGTTTACACAACATGTTCAACTTTAGTGTGGCTAAGAAATCCGGTTACGCCATCGTGTTGTCAAGCACGGTCTTCTGTGCACCACTGATGGCCACTGCATGATGTCCGGTCTATCTATCTATCTATCTATCTATCATCATCATTTATTTATATAGCGCCAGCATATTCCATATCGCTTTACAATTGGGGACAAAAACAGTAACAAACAAACTCGGTAAAACAGACAAAGAGGTGAGAATGCCTTGCTCACAAGCTTACAATCTATGGGACAATGGGAGTTTGATACATAAGGTTAAGTCTACATTTTGCATATTGGTCCAGCCAGACTCTAAAGGTAAAAGTGATTCGGAAGCTAATTGATCCCGTCACACAACAATGTTGGTCAGGGGTTAATTGTCTTTTGTGAAATTGTGTACCGGGTGGTAATCTAGTGAGGTTAAGAGAGTGATTGAGGAATATTATAAGCTTGTCTGAAGAGGTGGGTTGTAAGAGAACGCTTGAAAGTTTGTAGACCAGAGGAGAGTCTTATTTTGCGAAGGAGTGAATACCATTGAGTGGGTGCAGCCTGAAAAAAGTCCTGTAACCGGGAATGGGAAGATGTAATGAGGGTGGAGGAGAGACGCAGATCTTGTGCAGAACGGAGTTGCTGAGTTGGGAGATATTTTGAGACAAGAGAGGAGATGTATGTTGGTGCAGCTTTGTTGATGGCCTTGTAGGTTAGTAAAAGTATTTTATATTGGATTCGGTAGAAAACAGGCAACCAGTGTAGAGACATACAGAGTAATTCAGCAGAGGAATCACGATTTGCATGGAAAATAGATTTTAGGGGTTTGAGTCTGTTTTGGGGGAGACCAGTAAGGAGGGAATTGCAACAGTCAATGCAGGAGATGATAAGTGCATGAGATAAGGTTTTTGCAGTGTCTTGTGTGAGATATGAGTGAATTCTGGAAATGTTTTTAGATGTATATAACATGATTTAGATATAGAGTCGATGTGAGAAACAAAGGATAGTTCTGAGTCAAAGATCACATCTAGGCAACAAGTTTGAGAGGTGGGGTTTAAGGTCATGTTAGCAACAGAGATAGAAATGTCAGGAATGCTCTTGTTGGTGGGTGGTAATATTATTAACTCGGTTTTTGCAGCCCAACATCCTCCTTATACTAACTTCAACATTGAAACTAAAACTGCTATTATTATTGTTTTCAACCTGCAATGTATCTACAACTACAAAAATATTCTTCAGAACTGCTACTGTTTATCCTAACATTATTAAAGTTGTAATATTGTTATTGGTGCCTTATGTTCTTGGAGATTTAAGCACGCTTCTAGTCTTGAATGTACATTTACCATTTTGTTAGTTTCTCCATCTCATCCATATCACCAGTATTTAATTTCTTGGTTTATGGTGTAAATCCATAGTTCATTTCAGAGTGAAACCCCTTTTCATTACTAGGTGACCCTAATTCCTGCAACGAGTACTAAAATAACATAATTACGGATGCTCCGAACTTCACCATTCCGAATACCGAGCTGAGCAGGAACTGAAATCGAGGCAAAACATCATGGGCGCATCATCAGATCTCGCGAGTTTTGGATTCTATAAGTACCTCCCTCTACAGAGATCCAGCACCATTTCTCAGACAGACATAGGAGGATTAGCAGCGTTCTTGGCAGTCTCCAGTGACAGTGCTCAGCTTCATTGCTCACACAGAAACAGGAGGGGTGGCAGTGTTCTTATCAGTCTCCAGTGACATTGCTCTGTGCCATTGCTAACACAGAAACAGGTGTAGCAGACAGTATTCTTGTCATTCTCTAGTCTCCAGTGACATTGTACTATGCCATTGCTCACACATAAACAGGAGGGGTGGCAGTGTTCTTATCAGTCTCCAGTGACATTGCTCTGTGCCATTGCTCATACAGAAACAGAAATGGAACAGAAACAGAAATGGTTCTTGTCACTCTCCAGTCTCAGTGCTATTGCTCACACAGAAACAGAAATGGTAGCAGTGTCCTTGTCACTTTCCAATTTCAGTGCCATTGCACATTGCCATTGCTCACACAGAAACAGAAATGGTAGCAGTGTTCTTGTCACTCTCCAGTCTTAGTGCCATTGCTCAGTGCCGTTGCTCACACAGAAACAGAATGGGTAGCAGTGTTCTGGTCAGTCTCCAGTGCCATAGCTCAGCGCCATCGAAATGGTAACCATTTGCTGACATCAGTCAGGATGATACTAGTCTTTCTACATCATCTACTAAAGCCTATGCTCAAGGGCATAGTGGTTTTAAGTCAAGGAAACTAAAATCCAAGAAAAAAAGCTTTTACATTGGTAAAGAAAAAAACACCTCTCTAATGAAGGGAAAGTTTACTTTAGAAAAACATAAAAGTGCCAACATGCCATTCTACCCAAAATATATATAAGCAAACCAGAATAAGCTAGCACCCTTCTCTCAGTTAGATCCTAGCACCTGCAATCTACTCTGTCATCATCCTCACCCTCATCAGTGTGTACATCATCCTCACACAATATTAATTCATTCCCGCTGGAATCCACTAATACAGAAGTCTCTGTACTTTGATGTGATTTCCGGTAATGGCCTTCCTCGTGGAATTTGTACTTCATTTTACTGAAGAGCTGTCACGATTTTTAGGCAATTCTTTTAGACAAGACCTGATGTCAACTGTTGTGCTGACTCATCTGCATTCCAAACTCTGCTTTCCAAACACTACAAATGGCTAGACAACTGTTCTAAGGATTTGTGTAAAAGTAATTCCACACATAAGAGGTGGATTTCTTGGTCTTATGCCAAGCCTGACAATAGCCTTCTTCTTATCACTGACAAGAACTGCTTCCACTGGTGCAGGACTTCCCACTGTAGAGTTCATTAACAGCACTCTTAGCTTAGTTGCCTTAAGCTCATTGTTAGCTTGTTTTGTGGGGGCCCAAACAAACTAAGCACTTTAGACGCAAAGCTGGCATTCCTTGCCGCTGAAGTGCTTGGTTTATTAATGTGTGCATGTCCTTTTTAAGATCTAACATAAGGGTGGGTGGGAGAGCCTAAGGACAATTCCATCTTACACCACTTTTTATTTCAGCTATGACTGTGTAGCAATGTTTCCTAGATGTGCTATAAACTGCCATGTGCTGTGCAAAAATTAGCTTTCCCAGGAGACCCAGTGGTGATGCACATGAGTCAGCACAACATTTTTACATCTGGTCTGGTCTAAAAGTATTGCCCAAAATTCTCGACACCTGTGCCGTAACTCCACCTGATCCTATTATCAACATCCAAAGAATGGTGGAGGATTATTTTAATGACAGCGTACAAATAGACATGTCAGACTGTCCCTTCATATACTGGGAGGAGAAAAAGGCAATTTGGAGACCCATGTACAAACTCGCTTGCAATACCTAAGCTGCCAACCCTCCAGTGTGTACTCAGAAAAAAATTTGAGCACAGCCGGGAACCTTCACAGTGATCACCGCAGAAGGCTTCTTCCTAAAGATGTGGAAAAGATGATGTTCATCAAAATGAACTACAAATTCAATGAGGAAGGGTTTACCACTAATTACATCAAAGTACAGAGACTTCTTTAATGGTGGATTCCGGTGGGGTTGAATTAATATTGTGTGAGGATGATGTACACACTGATGAGGGTAAGGATAAGGGTGAGGATGATGACAAAAACATCTTGCCACTGTAGAGTAGAGTTCATTGACCAGTGGCCTAGTGGTTAGCACTTCTGCCTCACAGCACTGGGGTCATGAGTTTGATTCCCGACCATGGCCATACCTGTGTGGCGTTTGTATGTTCGCCCTGTGTTTGCATGGATTTCCTCCTGGTGCTCCGGTTTCCTCCGACATTCCAAAAAACATACTGGTAGGCTATTTGACTGCTATCAAAATTGACCCTAGTCTCTCCCTCTCTGTCTCTGTCTGTGTGTGAGTGTGTGTCAATATTAGAGAATTTAGTCTGTAAGCTCCTATGGGGACGGGACTGATGTGAATAAGTTCTCTGTACAGCACTGCGGAATTAGTGGCGCTATATAAATAAATGATGATTATGATGATAAAGATGATGATTGACAGCACTATTGGACTTAAGGCAGCTAAGGTACTGGGAGTTAGTTTTGTTGGGTCCCAAACAAGCCAAGCACTTCGGCCACAAAAGTGGCACTCCTTGCTGCTGAAGTGCTTGGTTTGTTAAACTATAAATGTCCTTTCTAATATCCAACATAAGGGTGCGTGGGAGGGGCCCAAGGACAATTCTATTTTGCACCACGTTTCTTTGCTGCCACTCCTGTGTGGCAATGTTACCTAGATGTGATATGAACTGCCATGTGTTTCTGCCCTTGGTCTGTCGCTTAGTAACCAGCCAGCTCGCTACAGTCTTTGGCTGAAAGTGGTTGAAAATAATATTGTGACCTGTGAGGTGGTCAAAATTCACTGCAAATGACTGGAAATTAGTGTTACTAAGGTTAATAATAATGTAGGAACAAAACAAAAAATAGCCAAATTGTGTGATTTTTGAGCATATTTTTTTTCAAAAAAATACAGATCCAAAACCAAAACATGTGAGGGCAGTTTTGCTTAAACTATAACCAAAACACTAAGGGCTGGATTTACTAAGCTGCGTGTTTGAAAAAGTGGGGATGTTGCCTATAGCAACCAATCACATTCTAGCTTTCATTTATTTAGTACCTTCTACAGAATGACAGCTAGAATCTGATTGGTTGCTATAGGCAACATCCCCACTTTTTCAAACACGCAGCTTAGTAAATCTAGCCCTAAGTTAATACAGATCCAAAACCAAAACCAAACAACGGGGGTCAGTGAACATCTCTAAATATAATGCTGTTACATAGCCACATCCTGCTTTTCTTGAGCCGTGTGCATTACCATCCTTAAAGATCCAGTTACAATGTAACTGCATTCCTATTTTCTTGATATTGTCATTTAAAGTGATATTGTCGTCTTATTGTCATTCATCTTCTAACATATTGTACATGCTATTGTTATTTGCATTCAGATATTACCTCATCTTACATTATTGTCATTGTCTTGTGACATTGTACTGCGATGTTCAGTTAATATCATTCTTCAAGAATTGTATTGTTCTCATCCATTTGTTGCCTTGCAGATATATTACTCTACACCTTTTTCATCAACTTTGATTTGGTTCCAGGCCAGAAGGTTAGCTGGCCTTTTCAATAAATGTGCCAAGAAGCTTAACCACTTTATCTTAAGTACACACTACAGAATTTTCCACCAACTTTTTATGCCGATCGATTTTACATGCGATCGATGGCCCGATCGCTCCGTCCATGGACTGCATACACAATAGCCTTGTTTAAGAAGATAAAGGGAAGAGCGGACATCCCTTTAGCGACTTTGTACAGCCATGTTGTCGTGAGCAATGATTGCAATTTCGTTCACATCAGTCGGAAGTTTATACACACTACACAACGGAAACGAGATTGGAACGAAAATATTAAACGGTACCAACCAAATGAGGCGACAATCGTCCATTTGGGCAGACTTTCGACCATCGTGTCACTGCACACACTGACCCGACTTTTGAACGACGTATGTCGGCTGGTTTAGCCGATTATTGGACGAAGACCCTGTAGTGTGTACCTAGCTTTAGAGTGTACATGTGTGTTCCTACAAGTTGTTTAGGGTGTCATGAGAGATTTTAATTTTATCTTACATATTTTGCTATCACACTTTTATTTTTGGACATACTTAGTAGGTCTTCTATGTAAACCATGTATTTTAAGGTTTTTGAAACTGTACCATAAAGGATACATCAGAGATAAAGCATAACACAATCACATTTCTCAGAATGCTAGATAAAAAAGAGAAAAAAAAGCATACTGTATATCTTTTTAATCAGAAAATAAAAAGAAATGGCATTGACGAAATTAGGCTTATATTTGGTAGCACAGCATCTGCATGTCATTTGTTCAAAACAAAAAAAATCTACAGTTTCCTATAGCAATGGATGAGCTTCCCACACTCCTTTACTGGCAGATTGCTTCACTTTACTTTTGCAAACTCCAGTTCTCCAAGATGTTAAGTGTTCCTTCTCCAAACTGATGTTTTCGATCTCTCCATGGGTGTTCTATGGGATTTAGCTTTAGACTCATAGCTGGCCACTTCAGAACAGTTGAGTCTTGACCCATTCCTGAGTGCTTTTTTAAGGGTGTTTGGGGTTATTGTCCTGCAGGAAGACCCATGACCTTCAACAGAGACCCAGCTTTCTGACACTGGGTACAACATTGTGCTCCAAAATGGCCAGGTAATCTTCAGATTTCATGATGCCATGCACATGTTCAAAACACTCATTGCCTGAAGCTGCACAGTACCCCCAAAACATGACATAACTGCCTCCATATTTGACTGTGGATATTCTTTGCTTTGAAAGCTTCATTTTGCTTTATGTAAATATATAGATGATATACTTTTCCAAAAAGCTCTAATATGGGCTCTACTGTCTATAAGACAATCTCCCAGCTCGTTCTGCCAATCTCCAGACTGTCTTTCTTATGTCTCTATGTCAGCAGTGGGACTTCCTGGGCCTCCTACCATACAATCCTCTTTCATTGAATTGGCGACAGATGGTGCATGTTGGAATGTCGTACCTTGTATCTGAAGGTCAGCTTACAATGGTCTGATACTAGATTGAGGTGCAATTTGATCAAATCTTCTCTTATGGTCTCATCCAGGGAAGTTGGCTACAATGCCATGTGCTCTAATCTTTCTGATCCCATTATGTACAGTGGAAATGGGAACATCAACGTCTCTGGAGATTGATGTGTAGCCTTAAGATTAGCCCTGTAGCCAGGCCCATACTTGGCTACAATCTTCTGTCTGACTTCCTCAGACAACTCTCTGTTTTCTATACTCTTCGTTTCTCCATGTTCATTGCAATACACACAGTGGCACAAGACATGAGCATGAGCTCATTTAGGACCTCATTTAGAGTCCGACACAAAGTCCGTTTTTCAACCACAAAACCACAATCACGCATGTGCGGCAAGCACCATATCCGCCTGCATCTTGAACGCAATTAACACTTGCGACAGCTTGCGGCTTACTATGAGGGAAAGGGCGGAATATGGCAGGGGCAAACGCAGGATTTGTAGATGGGGTTTCCACCCCACTCCACCAGTGGGCGTCACCAGCATGCATGGGGGCGTGGCTATAATTTTAGACAGTGTTTGGCTTCTCTTTAACTCCTCCTATCCCTATAATAAACATGGGCAATGCTGCATGCACTACTGTTAGGTGCACGCAGCTCTTCCTTTTCAAGCAGTGTCGTGTGAAGCGGGGACAGGGTCCAGCCCCCTCAATTATACAGTGCCCCAGGCTTGGAGGGGGTTTCCAGGCACTAGGAAACCCCCCTTCGGTTTACCTATGCGCGGAATTGTAAAGGCGTGAACTTGGATAATATAGACACAAGGGGTGTGACCCTGTAAGGATATCCTGAACGCAGACGCAACACACATCAAAAAAGGGCTAAAACAGTGCGGCAGGAATTAGGTGGCGCAAGTAGTTAGCTACCTCCACAAACTGCTCGCTGCTTGGTAGGGTATTACGAGTGGGATGCAACTGGGGTTGCATGTCACTCGTAATACCCTACCAAGCTGCGGCACACTCGCACTCCTCCATGTCATAGACGCACATTGCGTCCGACTATAAATGAGGTCGTTAATGAGTGATTTTTAAATTGCAGGCACTTGCTACTGACCACAGGGGACTTCAGTACCAAAGTGAAGGAGAATCAACTTTTTGAAATCTAATTATTTCTAACTACCTCTAAATAATTTTGTAACCCATTCAGGGATTTCTGTGTGGAACAAACAAAGATGTAGTAACTTTTTCTGCAATTTGTGTTTTTATAAACTGCAATCTAAATAAATACATACATTAATACACAAATATTTTTACATTTCAACAATTTTCTGGAAATAATGGTGCAATTATTAGGATAAAATGCAAAGGTGCAAGTAGTTTTGGCCATAACTGTATGAACATAATTCACAAACAACTACACAGTGAGCTCTGTTTTGATTAATGATTTAGGAAGAGGTCTGTATGAAGAGGGACTAGAGACACCAACTGCTATCTATATTTTTATTTCTGCTTGGTAATTGAGAAAATTGGTTTTTATCGATGTGGAGTAAATTGGACCCAGTACTGTGGTTACAAGGACCAAATACAGATAAGCAATTATTATTATTATTTCCGGTACGCACCTATACATATGGTTTGGTGGGATATGTTATACTTATTGGTCTGAAAATATTACACTATCTTTGGTATCCTTGTTTTCTGTTTCTATGTTTACGTACTTTTGAAGATTGCATCTATGATCCTTCCTGAGAAATTCAGGATTCATGTGTTGATGAGCCTTTAAGACAATTATGTCTGGTACACTTTTAATTGTCACCTATTAGTTTCTGGAGTCTATTCCTAAAACTACTACACTATTAGGGGGCCATTGTTCTTTTCTTCCCTAGTTTCTCTAGATCTTCGTTTGTTCGGTTTTACCAGCCGGCATAATGAAGGAAGGCAGCCGGCTTTCAAGAAGGTAGTGTTTTTTAGTGTGAATGGACTTTATATATTGACTATCTTCAATATTGTATTATTATTATTATAAATTTTTATTTATAGGGCGCCACTAGGTGTCCGTAGCGCCGTAGAGGGACAAACAAAGTTACAATACAAGGGGAGACAGTACAGTAAACAATAAGCACAGTAACTCTGTGAGCTCAAAGCACAGCTAGAGGGGCGAGGGGAAGGTCCTGCATACGGCTGAGCCCGAGAGGGAGGGCCCGTATGACAGGGAAACCCCCAGAGGGGAGAGGAAGGAGCGAGAGGGGACGGGGGGGGAGGGAAGAGGGTCCTCGAGGAGGAGGGCTAGGTAGCTGGAGAGCCGAGTTAAGAGTGGTGAGGACAGGAGGAGGGATGACCCTGCTCAGAGGAGCGTACAATCTAAGGGGAGGGATATTGAGCGCAAGTATTTGTTGTGCACATATTTTCAACTGCACAGGGGTTGCTGCATGAAACTGTTGCTGGACAGAGGCTGCAGAGGTTGCCTTAATAAGAGGTAAATTTAGAAAACTACTTGTTTTTCTACACACGTACAATATAATGATCCTCACAGCACTTACGAAGCAGCTATGCAAAGCTCTGCAGAATTGCAGGAAGTCAAAACCACATATGTACTTAGCAGAAAGACTGAGGCCGAGTGTGGGAAAAGTTTTAAACAGTGATATAAAAAGGGGGAGAGGGTTCAGAGAGTGTGATGCAAGAAAAGGAAGACAATGCTTAGTATAAAGTCAGACTTAAGGATCACAAGCACCTGGTTAAAATAATTAATACAATCTAATCACTGAGTGATAAAAAAGGGTTATTAGAGCGATCTGTTTAACATTATAGCAATATGCAGTTATTTTTCTCTCTTGTTTGTAGACAAAGGCCCCTATTTATTAATGACCTCTTTTGTAACACGAACCCTTTCAATCCTTATCGCAAAGATAAGGATTGAAAGATTGTGTGTATTTATTAAAAATTTGCATCAGGAACAGCAGAAAAACTACTGTTCCTATGAAGGTCCCTCTCCTATCTTTCCTATGGTCACTATCGCAAAGTGACCACCTTTGTAATAGTGACCGGAGTGGAGAACAGTAAGATGCAGTGAGGGATCCGTCGATCCCTCTACCGCAATGCTTTCCCCATAGAGCAGACCTGAAAATTTACACATATGGTAATATGCCAGCCTGAGCTGTTGTACAATACTGCATGTGCAATTGCCTGTTCAGAAATTGTTAAATCTGCGATACAGAGCAGTACCCATAGACATCTATTTGGAATGCTCTATATTTCGAAACAAAATGCAAAGCAACATATATCTATGATATCTGCTGTGATGCACTGTTCATAAATTTGAACAATACTTAGATTTGTGGCTGATGGTGGATTTTAGATGGTAAATTGGATTAATAAATAGGCCCCTGTGTGTCACACATTTTCATTTCTTATTTACTTATTTTAGCATTTCATACACTGATCCTACCATGCTTTCTTTTCTGATGCAGTTTGGGAGGAGAGAATGGAAAGCAAGCTGTAAAGAATAAAGTGAATGGAACTCAAAATAAACAATGGAAAAAAGAGGAAGGATTCTGAGCAAGTGAGAAATGGTTAATTTAAAGTGAGTCAGGAAATTGCTAGTAAGAGGAAGAGAAAGAGGCAGTGATGACACAAGTAAATAGAATGGTACAGAAAAATATCAAATAAATAAAGGTCAGCAGAATGGCAACAAATAAGAGGGAGACTGAAAGATAAGTAATGATACAAACAACTTCTGTCCATCACATAACACATCGTTAAGCCATTGTCAGAGTTTTAATAGATCTCTTGGGACAAAGATTCCTACATAGAAAAGGGAAAGTTGCATTATAAGAGAAAAGGATAAAAGAAAGGCAACTATGAGAAAAAGGGAAATATGAGTACAGCGCAGATCCCTTGTGGTGCCTTATAATTAAAAGATAATAATAATACTAAAATGAAGACATATGGTTAGCCTGCTCGAAAGTCCCATGTTACATGTCCTTGAGGTGGTGAAGAAAAGATGTCTGCATATATGATGTGTTTTTTAACCTTTTAAGTGCATGCTATGCAAGAAAACACATTTTTATGTGCACTATGATGATACCGGTATGTTAGGGTGGAGACCAGAGAGGTCCTGGTATTTAGGGTTCAGTATCACAGAGTCAAAGAGAGAAAGAGGATACAATAGTATCTTTATTACAAAAGACAATAGACACATAAAGATCTGGGGCCTGATTCATTAAGTATCTTAAATGAAGAGGATCCTTATTTCAGTCTCCTGGACAAAACCATGTTACAATGCAAGGGGTGCAAATGAGTGTTCTGTTTTGCACATAAGTTAAATACTGTTTTTCATGTAGCACACAAATATCAACTTTAAATTTCAGTGTACAAATAAGCTATCAAGTATTTGTGTGCTACATAAAAAAACAGTCAGTATTTATCTTATGTACAAAACAGAACACTCATTTGCACCCCTTGCATTGTAACATGGTTTTGTCCAGGAGACTGAAATAAGAATCCTCTTCATTTAAGATCCTTAATGAATCAGGGCCCTATACTTTAAATCAACACCCCAAGTACTCACCACAGTCCAAATCACACCCAAAAAACCTCCCAGTGTTATTAACAGAATTACAGTTATAAATGGAACAGTCATTGCATGACAGACAGGCCAGAAAAATAGTTGGGGTTATTCCGTGCTCCAGCAGTGGGGTAAATATAACCCTGTAAAGTTCCAAAATCTTGAACACGTTGCAAGGGAAATATCTCTGCCATATTTATCGATCTCTTGATGTTCCCGGCCACTTGGCCAATGCTTTATATGAGTGTGATAAGGATCTGAGAACCTCGTTCTCCCTGCTCCAGCAAGCACACCCGATGAAAACTCAAGCAATATTAATGTAACCCACCTGGCAGCATTTAAGAATCTGGTGGAGTATAGATCTGTCTTATAACCAGTGGTCAAAGTGGGTGTGTATATGGTGGTCTGCCATACCGACACTTCTACTGCCTTCATTGTAACACTATCACATTCCATTCACTTACATCCTCCATACCGCCACTTCTCCTACTGCCTTCATTGTAACACTATCACATTCCATTCACTTACATTCCCATTACATTTCTCACTTCACCACTTCTACCACTGGTCATAACATAAGAAAGGGGACAAATGGAAAAACATAAGAGTCCATAAATAAAAACTCCAGTTCAAATGCTTCCGGGTGACCGATGGGAAGACGAGGTTTGTTAGGCCCATCATGTTACATGCACAAACAACAGTAATAAAATTGTTACACTATACAAACTGACACATTCAATACATAGTAATAATAATAATAATAATAATATAAAAAAAAACACCGCCAGCAGCTTGTAAGTGATGCAGTGTATAGTCCTTGAAGTGGAAAACAAGACAAATGACATTACCTATATTCAAATTATTACCTCCACTCTACATTACTAATTTATCTAATTCAGATAATCAAAACGAGAATGCTGTTATTTGATCTGGTCTGTTTTGGACCTTATTATCTTACATAAAACTTATTGAATGACTACATGTTGGGTCAATAGACCTGGGAGGGGGTGAAGCTTGGACTGCACTATCAGCTCTGAAATTCTAAATGCGCAAAAAAACAACAGCGCAAAGGCCGTCCTCAACAACAAGCATTCATAAGGGATCTCTGTTACCGCTTGAAGTGACGTCATCAGCTGCCGCAACAGCTGGAGATCTACAGGACACCTCAGAGCTTCGGAAACCGGTCTCTCCAGCACCCAACCTTTCAGGGCCACTCTGCTTGATAATGGCCTGTACAACTCCCAGATTATCACACCAAAAACTATGTGCTTATCACGTAAATAGGGGCCCAAAGCTCAACTGCCACAATGATTGGAAAGAGTTCCAAAATGAACATGTTGAAGGTGATGCCACATTGATGCCAAGCTTCCAGCCAGCGAGCTGCACACCAGTCCCCATTCAAGCATAAGCCGAAACCTAGGGAGCCCGCTGCATCTGTATATAGGTCGAGCTGCGCGTTGCAAACAGGAGTAGTGAGCCAAATACGTGTACCATTCCTAAGGTCCGATCCTCTCTAATCTCAGCTGACAAGCGGACAAGGGATTGAGGTCTAGTCTTCCCCACTATGGCTCTCTGAAGCTTCCTATAAAAAGTTTTCCCATGGGGATGACCCTGCATGCAAAATTTAAAAGGCCTAAAATGGCTTGTACTTTCTCTAGCTGTCTGGCCTATACACTTTGAATGTTGCCAATCAGTGTCAGACTGGGGCATGAAGGGCCCACCGGGGGAATGCAGTGATAGGGGCCCACTACATTGGGGTGTGGCCAACTGTAAGAGTGGGTGTGGCCAGTCCAGGGTGTGTGGTCAGCCCATGGAGGGCAACTTATTGCACAATAGTGTGGTCCTTACAGAACAAAATGGACATTGCAAATTAGGTGTGTTTCACAAGTATCATGTACAAAAAAAGTTTGGAATCCACTGCACTAAACCATAGCGACCAATTTAGACCCTTTGCTTTTCAGTAATGTATTTCCAGCAGCAGGTCCGTTTGTGTTTTCTTTGCCTGGGGATACAACACAACTCATATAAAATATAAAAGGAAACACTGGCGCTTCTCCGTTAAGTGAACCTGCAGCTAAAAACAATTGCAAAAGAAAAATATAAAAAATATTGCAGCGCAATGTAACACTATTGTAAATGGTGATAGGTTTTGCACACATACATAATAGACAAAGAAGAATATGTTTATACTCTTTCGTGGAAAAAAATGTTGCAATATAGAAATCTTAAGAATATAAAGAAAGTTAGGCGTTCACTTAATGATTGGGGTAAACCAAATGTTATAATTGGTAATAATTAATTTGGTATGTTCATGTAAACATAGGTAACACAAATAAATGAAAACTATTCTATTTATTCATAATTGGGATCCAACTCAAAATATGAGCTGGCGCATCAATTTAACAAGGACATCACTAAGGGAACAATTAAGCACAATAAAAAATTATAACATAGGGTAAATACACAAATACCAATAAATTAATCTTTAAAAAGGCAGCATATGGAGGCTACGCAAATGTACTCAAACAAACAAGAGGAGTATTAATTGAGGTCCAGAGCATCCAGCCATGTGTGTAGATGCGGATAATATTATAATGCAATCAAATGCACAGATCATCCATGCACAAATCGTCCATATCAATGTCGTGGAAATCAGAGGATATAGCAACAATGTTTATACTTGTCCGTATAAATGTTAAATCCAAACAATCCAAAGTATGTCCGTGTATATAATGTTCCCATTAACATAAATAACACTTTCCAGATGGCAATACTTGCTTTTTGTTGACAAACGCTAATATCTCCTGCTGATGTACATATATATAAGTGCTGCGCGGCAGCCGGATGTCGGTGCGTGTCAGCTTGGACCGCACAATTCCACTTCCGGATTGTAGTCAGGTGTCTCGGCAGTGATAGGAGGCAAGAAGCTTGTTTTGGGGCGTGTTCCCAACGCAATTGGAACTTTCTCAAGGGGTCAGAGAGTTGGGCTCTCTGCACCTGCCCTGTAGTGTCTTTGGGATGGAAGTGACCACGCTGCCGTCGCCTCCGACACCTGAACTACGGTGTTCCCCGTAAGCTCCGCCCTAACAGCGGAGGGGGCGGAGCTTCAACCCCGCCGGGCCTACCAGTGGATAGCCCGGCAGGCCAGTCCGAGGCTGTTGCCAATGGCTTGAATCATTCTCAGACTTCTCATTCTCAAATCCATCTACATGTCTAAGACCAATAAGTTTAAATGATCTTGAATGCAAGGGTAATAATCTAAAGTCTGATTCTACATCCAGCTTAGCTAACAATGAACCGTGGCCAAAACCCTGTACTAATGATAATGCTGATTCAAATGATTGATAATTAACCACACTGTGGGCGGGGTCTATGGCATTGTTTACTGATTTGCCAAAAGCGTAAGATAGGTGTTGGATAAGTCTAAACTTCCCGGAGGTTTTTTTTGGAACCACCCCTATTGGGGACACTATCAGATCGGGTATGGGGGATTTTATAAATGGGCCTAACATCTGGCCCAAGCTAACTTCTTTTGCTATTTTTTGGACAATATAACGGGAAAACTTTGAGCTCATTTTAAATTACGGGGAAAGGCAGGACATAGGGTACCTTGGATTGGGAGTCTAAAACCCGAGCTAAAGCCTTGCCACAATAAGGAAGCCTTCTCTTTATCGGATTAAAGGCCAAGCCATCTTTTTAAGGCAAACAAGTTAACTGGAGAGGGGGCTTTAATTTGTACTAGACGCTTGAGCTCCTCTTCCCCTGTCTGCGGAGCATATGGGCATAGATCATTCTAATGCAATTTGAGCACACGTGGCAGTATTTTCACACCGCACCACGGGAACAGGATCCCGCGTTAAATGAAAAACATTTATTTTTGGGTGGGAGAGTTGCTGTCCCCCTCCCCGCTGAATAAAATCACTTCTGACCTGCGAGATTTGAAGCCTGTTTGCTAGGACGCATCAGGTACAGCCAAGTGTCAATATGTTTGGTACCCAAAGGAATACTGGCCCTACCACTCATTTTCCTCCTAAAGATGTCATCATATGAGCGGGAAACTAAGGGGTCATCCATCTGATACATCTCGTTAATCATGTGCACATTCCGCCAGACGTCCGTTTTCTCATCTGGTCTATACTCAATGTAAATGGCAGCATAAACGCATTATCCACTTAACCAGCTTGCAAAGGACATGTACACCTCTTCTCCTATACTATTCTTATCCTTAGCTGCGGCCAGACCCTTTCTGCTCATATCTGTGATTGTGAACATATTGACAAATATTCCTTTTTTAATCCTTGCCCTGACTCCAAACGTAAGAGACCTGTGATCGCACTACCCAGAGTTGTTTGCTCGACCGCCTACTTGTGGACCCAGAACCGGACCTGATTGTGGTTGTGGTTTACCTAATGAGGACTGTAATAGCTTCAAAAACTTGCATGGGCCCTGCTCATTGTCAGAGGAGTCATCGCTAGTGCTAGCTAAAGGTGGGCTGGTGTGACCGGTATTATGTGTAGTAACCAAAAATTTCTCACCGTAGGTGGAGGCAGCTTCCCCCTCATGCTTTGTCCTTGTTCCCGAAGGGCCCATCACTGAAACGCCTGCACTGCTGGCCTGGTTGTCGTCCTAGTTAGTTCTGGCGGTGCTACTGTCTGCCGAGACGTAATCCTGGTTCTGAAAATTTGCAACTAAAGGAATGTTAGTGCCTACCACACTGATATCATTAACGCTAAGGGAATATGCCAATAACTATCCCGGTGAAGTGACAGGTCGATATTCCTAGTAAGGAGGCTAAGCTGGCTCCTAGTGTACCCAACAGCAGGAAGTAAGTCTGGTACCCCGCTGTCCCTAGCCTGCAATTCCTGGCTATGTGGAACATCAGTACCAGCACCGCTAAGCCACACATCACGCTCTGTTCACTGTGTGTCACTCCTGAAAATGGCTGGGGGAAAAGGTAAATCTGCCATGCTATAAGCGCTAATATGATGGCAATCACTCTGTTATTGGGGTGACCTGTTACTGATTGGAACACTGAGGAGTTATAGAGGAGGACTGAGAGAAGGGATGTAGGAGTGAATTTGTCACGGTTGGCTTATGGGAAATTGATCCCTATGCTCTGCTGGACATGGTTTAGCCCACCCACAGGCGCAGTGTAACAGGCAGGTGGTTTTCACCAGGAACCCCCGCAAGGAGGTATGGATTTAGCGGCACCAAACCTGCAGGTCGTGGTCCTGTGAGTGGGTGAACAGCAGAACGGTGTGGAAGAGCCAGGTAACACGGGTAGAAACAAATGAGGCACAAGGAGAATAGATGTCCTGTGGTACAACGAGGAAAAGCAGAGGCTGTCACAATGGTGTATAAAATGGTGATTGGTAGAGATACTGGAACAGCAGGAGTACAGCACTGGAGTATGCTGAGCACACACGGGAAAACAGAGGTAGCTGAGGGAAAACAGCCAATGAGTCACCAAGGCAGTTGCGGCTCACAGTGATAGCGGTTAGAGAACTGGAGCTGTCACAATGAAGTACATCAGAGATGGTATAGAAGTACTAGAGCAGCAATAGTTCAGTACAGCAGGAGACTGAGAATAAACTGATGAGTGGAAGGTAACTCGTAGTAACAGCCGATGAGTCACAGTAGTAGTAGTGGCTCTGAGTGGTGGCAGTGAGAGAACTGGAGCTGTCATTATGAAGTACAGTTGAGATGGTAATATCAGTACTGGAGCAGCGATAGTTCAACACAGCAGGAGACTGAGAGAAAACTGAAATAGTGGGGGTAACTCGTAGTAACAGCTGATGAGTCACAGGTGTAGTAGCAGCTCTGAGTGGTAGCGATGAGAGAACTGAATGTCACGGGCACTAGGAGTCTTTGCCCAAGATATCACCAGATGATGATCTTACCAGAGTAGTGTGGGTTAGACAGTCGTCCTCTGGTAGCAGGGTGACTAGCGGAACATATGACTCAGCAGATGGTGAGAGGATGCAAATAGAAAAGTCAATGACTAGCAGCAATCTGGTTAATGATTAGGTAGATATGAACACGAGGATCTTGATGGACGTGAAGACGTGAGGAAAGTCAGTGGTCTGCGTACAGCAAGTTGTACCACTGCTATAGTGAGAGGACTTGTCCAGGAGTAGATAGGTAGCGGGGAAGTCAGTGGTCTGCGTATAGCAAGTTGTACCACTGCTTAATAGGTGAGGAGGTGTACAAGTGTTGATGAGTGGAAACATAGAATGTAGGCACTAAGAGTACAAGGGACTTGATCCCAAACAATATGCACAAGTCTGTGTTGGTGTGGCAGGCGCTGCTTGACAGAGACGAATTCACTACTGGAATCCAGGCTAATAGCAGAAGGTCAATCAGCATATGTATCTCATGACTGAACAAAGGGGTAAACCTCCCAGCAGATATGCGGAGTAATAACACAGTCTCAGGGAGATAGAGGATTCCGTAGGTAAGTGGAGAACAGTCCAAGCGGATATGCAGTAAACGAATACAGTCAATAGAAGGTAAGCATACCGCGGTTCAGTTGAGCAGGCTTGTCCACGAGAGGATACAGGAACAGCTGAGCGGCTGCACGCCAGCACGAGTAAAGAAACCACAGGTGAGTGGTAGCGGTAATCAGGGTCCGGGTCAGCACACAGGCAGAGAACTTGACACGGGTAGAACAACGATGAGCAATGCAGGAATCACTGGAGATAGCGAACACGAGTAGAACACTGGAGGTTTGTAACGGTCAGGAAACCGGCAGGAATCAGCAGGGAACTGAAGACATAGTAGAACACAGGAGACTTGAAGCGGTCTGGAAACAGTCAGGAATCAGCAGGAAACTGAAGACACGGAGAAGTACACAGGAACACCTTCAGAGACTCACAGGGAAGGAGACTCCAAGATCAGGCAACGAGGTAATGAACACAGGTGCTTTAAATAGGGAGCGTTGCCTGATCAACCAATTAACTAAAAGCAAAGGTCAGAAGAGTTCTTAGGAACTGCACATGCGCAGACCATCAGGATGGTGGGCGGCCACGGTTCAGGATAGGTGCTGGCAGGAATACTGAAGAGCCACGCACCAGTGAAGAGGCACTCACGGTCCGGTGAGTGACAGTACCCCCCCTTTTAAAGGTGGGCACAGAACACATGGAGCCGGGTTTGCCCGGATACTTAGAATAAAATTTTCTTAGAAGAGCTGGGGTGTTGAGATCTTCTGCCCGAATCCACGAACGTTCTTCGGGACCAAAGCCCTTCCAATGAACAAGGAAACGAAGAACTCCTCGCAAAATTTTTGCATCTAATATATGAGTGATCTCAAATTCCTCCTCTTGATGAACTTGAACTGGCCGAGATGCTGAAGGAGGAACAGAGAAACGGTTGATGATAAGAGGCATGAGTAATGACACATGGAAGGCGTTGGAAATACGAAGGTTCTTAGGTAGTAGAAGTTTGAAACAAACTGGATTTATCACTTGAGTGATCCTATATGGACCAATAAAACGAGGAGCGAACTTCATAGATGGAACCTTCAAACGAATATTTTTGGTTGATAGCCATACACGATCTCCAATTTTAAGTGGTGGAATAGCCCGTCTCTTTTTATCTGCAAAGGACTTATATCTGGCAGATGTCTTCTTTAAACAGGTTTTAACCTGAGACCAAATATTTTTGAAGGTCTGACAAACAGCCTCTACCACAGGAACTTGGGTGGGAGGGAGGGCAGGATATTCCGGGAAAGACGGATGGTGACCGTAAACCACAAAGAATGGACTTCTAGAAGATGACTCATAATACATGTTGTTATGGGCGAATTCAGCACATGGGAGCAAATCTACCCAGTTGTCTTGGTTGGCTGAGGAGAACATCCTTATGAAAGTCTCGAGATCTTGATTGACTCTCTCAGTCTGTCCGTTTGATTGAGGATGGTAGGAAGATGAGAGTGATAATCGAATACCCAAGGCCTTACAAAGGGCTCGCCAGAATCTGGAGACGAATTGCACTCTATCTGAAACAATCTCAGATAGAGAGAATTCGGAAAATCTCTTTGATGAAATGATCAGCCAGAGTAGATGAAGGTAAACCGGTCAAAGGAACGAAATGTGCCATTTTCGAAAATCTATCCACCACTACCCAAATGGTATTACACTTTTTACTAGGAGGAAGATCTGTAATAAAGTCCATACTAATATGGGTCCAAGGCTTGGAAGGAATGGGTAGTGGTTGAAGTAAACCCGCTGGTGTTCTGCGGGAAGTTTTAAACTGGGAACATAACTCACAGGCAGCCACAAAGTCTTTGACATCTCTCCTCATAGAGGGCCACCAGTAGCTTTGAGAAAGGATTTCGAAAGTCTTGCGTTCACCAGAATGTCCAGAAAAACGTGAAGAATGAAACCAAGACAAAATTCTCTTCCTAAGAGATGGAGGCACGAGAGTTCTCCCAAATGGTAGCACCTTGGTGGATGAAGCGGCCAGAGAAACACATTTGGGATCTAATATAGAATGGTTAGGACCATCTTCAACGTCTGAGGACGTCACGAATGCCCGTGATAGGGCGTCTGCTTTTTTATTTTTTGCAGCTGGTTTGAAGGTTATAATAAGTTCAAACCGAGAAAAGAAAAGAGACCATCTTGCTTGACGAGGATTCAAACATTGAGCTGACTGTAGATATGACAAATTTTTATGGTCTGTAAAAATTGTTACAGGATGACGAGCTCCCTCCAGCAAATATCTCCATTCCTCTAATGCTGCTTTTATGGCCAGCAACTCCTTGTCCCCGATGTTATAATTCTTCTCCGCGGGTAGAAGACCCTGGGAATAAAAGGCACAAGGATGGAATTTTTGTTCCTCCGATCTTTGGGATAAAATGGCTCCTAAGCCAACATTAGAGGCGTCTACCTCTAGGAAGAAGGGGAGCATCACATCAGGCTGTCGAAGAACAGGAGCGGAGGAGAAGGACTCTTTGAGACACTGGAAAGCTTGAAGGACCTCGGAGGACCATTATTTAGTGTTGGCCCCCTTGCGAGTTAGGGCCATTATAGGAGATGCAATAGACGAAAAATCTTGAATGAAGCGTCTGTAATAATTAGCAAAACCTAAAAAATGTTGGATTGCACGAAGAGTAGTTGGCTGGGGCCAATGTAATACAGCATTCACCTTTTCTGGATCCATCTGAAGGCCAACGCCGGAGACAATATATCCCAGAAATGGAATCTGGGGCAACTCGAATGAACATTTTTCTAATTTGCAAAATAAAGAATTTCTTCGGAGTCTGGAAAGGACCTCTGCCACGTGTTGATGACGAGAGGGCAGATCCTGAGAAAAAATTAATATGTCCTCCAGATAGACGACGACACAAACATATAACAGGTCCCGGAAGATCTCATTCACGAAACCCTGGAAGACAGCGGGGGCGTTACACAACCTGAAGGGCATAACTAAGTACTCATAATGCCCATCTCTGGTGTTGAAAGCTGTCTTCCATTCGTCTCCGGACCTGATCCGGATTAAATTATAGGCACCTCGAAGATCCAGCTTGGTAAAGATCCGGGCTCCCTTGATACGATCGAAGAGCTCAGTAATTAACGGAATGGGATACCGATTTTTGATGGTAATGGCATTGAGTCCACAAAAATCTATACAGGGACATAATGACCCATCCTTCTTTTTCACAAAGAAGAATCCCGCTCCAGCGGGAGAGGAAGAAGGTCGAATAAATCCTCGCTGGAGGTTCTCCTTAATGTACTCAGATGTAGCTTGAGTCTCAGGTAAAGAAAGTGGATACACACGGCCCCTAGGAGGAGTTTTGCCTGGTTGTAGATCAATCGGACAGTCCCAAGAACAATGAGGAGGGAGACGTTCAGACTGAAGCTTATCGAATACATCGGCAAAGGAAGCATACTGTGGAGGAAGATCCGGTGGACACGATGAAATGGAGGATTGCTGTTTCTTGAGTGGAACAACTTGAGAAAGGCAACGATGATGACATTCAGACCCCCAGGACGTGACTTGAGGAGTGTTCCAGTCAATCTGAGGGGAATGAAGTTGCAGCCATGGAAGGCCTAGTACGATAGGACTGGTAGTAACAGGAAGAATTAAAAATTAAATTTTTTCCTGGTGTAAGGCTCCAATTTGAGGAGTCAATGGAGACGTACTCTGAGTAATGAGACCATTAATTATACGTGATCCATCGATAGCAGTAACGGTAATGGGTACTTTTAAAGAAATCACTGGTAGGGACCATTGATTCACTAGGGAACTAGAGATAAAATTTCCTGCAGCTCCAGAATCTATAAGTGCTTGAGTGTCAAAGGATTTGGTAGCAAAGGAAACGGTAACATCAAAAGAACAAACTTTCACTTTTGTGGAACATGGAGAGGACTCCAGGAACCCTAACTTTACCTCTCCAGAACTGGTTAGGGCCTGGCATTTCCCGACTTCCTAGGACATGAGTTGAGCATGTGAGTAGAATCAGCACAATAGATACAGAGTCTATTTTTTAATCTTCGTTCCTTCTCCTCTGATGTTAATTTGGAGCGACCTTCCTCCATAGGTACTACTGGAGATGGAGCATGACGAACTTGAGGTTCTGAGCGAAGAGGTGCTTTATAGGAAGTTACTTTCTCAGAATCTCTCTCACGAAATCTCATGTCTACACGATGGCAAAGAGAAATCAACTCATCCAAGGAGGAGGGTAGTTCTTGTGAGGTCAGTGCGTCTTTAATCTTATCAGGAAACCCCTGCCAGAAGGCGGCAATCAAGGCTTCACTGTTCCACTGAAGTTCAGAGGCAAGTATCTGAAATTGAATGACATACTGAGCTACGGTGCGAGATCCTTGGCGTAGTCGGAGGATGCTGGAAGCTGCAGAGATAACACGACCAGGTTCGTCAAACACACTTCGAAACGTGGAAATAAATTTGGCACTATCTTGCAACAAAGGGTCATTTCTCTCCCACAGAGGGGAAGCCCATGCGAGAGCCTGTCCGGAAAACAAAGAGATGAGATAGGCCACTCTGGAACGATGAGTAGAGAAGTTATGAGGTTGAAGTTCAAAATGCACGGAGCATTGATTAAGAAAGCCCCTACAGGTTTTGGGATCTCCCTCATATTTAGAAGGAGTAGGCAGGTGTAGCGTGGAAGCGATGGACACCTGGGATGGCACTGGGGAAGGAGATGGAGATAATGGAGGCTCAAAGGTTGCTGCTACTTTTTGCACAAGGGTTCCTTGGGAGGCTAAAGCCTGACAAAATTGCAACAACTGTTGTTGGCGAACATCTTGTTGTTCGATATGGGTGACCAGATACTGCAGCATCTCTTTAGCTGTTGCTTCCGATCCTGGGTCTGTCATGGCCTGATCTTACTGTCACGGGCACTAGGAGTCTTTGCCCAGGATATCACCAGATGATGATCTTACCAGAGTAGTGTGGGTTACACAGTGGTCCTCTGGTAGCAGGGTGACTAGCGGAACATATGACTCAGCAGATGGTGAGAGGATGCAAATAGAAAAGTCAATGACTAGCAGCAATCTGGTTAATGATTAGGTAGATATGAACACGAGGATCTTGATGGACGTGAAGACGTGAGGAAAGTCAGTGGTCTGCGTATAACAAGTTGTACCACTGCTATAGTGAGAGGACTTGTCCAGGAGTAGATAGGAGGTGGTGAAGTCAGTGGTCTGCGTATAGCAAGTTGTACCACTGCTTATGGCGAAGAGACTTGTCCAGGTGCAGGTAGGTAGCGGGGAAGTCAGTGGTCTGCGTATAGCAAGTTGTACCACTGCTTAATAGGTGAGGAGGTGTACAAGTGTTGATGAGTGGAAACATAGAATGTAGGCACTGAGAGTACAAGGGACTTGATCCCAAACAATATGCACAAGTCTATGTTGGTGTGGCAGGCACTGCTTGACAGAGACAAATTCACTACTGGAATCCAGGCTAATAGCAGAAGGTCAATTAGCATATGTATCTCACGACTGAACAAAGGGGTAAACCTCCCAGCAGATATGCGGAATAATAACACAGTCTCAGGGAGTAAGTGGAGAACAGTCCAAGCGGATATGCAGTAAACGAATACAGTCAATAGAAGGTAAGCATACCGCGGTTCAGTTGAGCAGGCTTGTCCACGAGAGGATACAGGAACAGCTGAGCGGCTGCACGCCAGCACGAGTAAAGAAACCACAGGTGAGTGGAAGCGGTAATCAGGGTCCGGGTCAGCACACAGGCAGAGAACTTGACACGGGTAGAACAACGATGAGCAATGCAGGAATCACTGGAGATAGCGAACACGAGTAGAACACTGGAGGTTTGTAGCGGTCTGGAAACCGGCAGGAATCAGCAGGGAACTGAAGACATAGTAGAACACAGGAGACTTGAAGCGGTCTGGAAACCGCCAATGAGTTGAGCAGGAATCAGCAGGAAGCTGTAGACATAGTAGAACACAGGAGACTTGAAGCGGTCTGGAAACCGTCAGGAATCAGCAGGAAACTGAAGACACGGAGAAGTACACAGGAACACCTTCAGAGACTCACAGGGAATGAGACTCCAAAATCAGGCAACGAGGTAATGAACACAGGTGCTTTAAATAGAGAGCGTTGCCTGATCAACCAATTAACTAAAAGAAAAGGTCAGAAGAGTTCTTAGCAACTGCGCATGCGCAGACCATCAGGATGGCGGGCGGCCACGGTTCAGGATAGGTGCTGGCAGGAATACTGGAGAGTGCTCCAGAAGTGCTTAGCCAATGAAAAAGGCGGAGGAGGTCCTGAAGTGCAATAGGTTTGCACCTGCACAGATCTGAATATAGCTGAATGAATGAATGAAGTTAGTCTGATGCTGGAACATGGTAGTTTCCAAATAAATGAAATGCGGGTAGCGGGACAGGTACTACTTGCGGGACCGAAGCGTTACAGAATTGGCATGGGGACGTGTTATCGCTTGCCGTATTGGCAAATTGGGGAATAGCAGCGGGGAGTAATTCTGAATGTCGACTATGCTAGAGCTGCCCAAACTTTCAAAGCTGGGGCATAGTGGGAACTGACATGCTGTGACCCACAATTACCAAGTGACAAGCTCATTAGGGGAATGGGCCTGTTGGAGGGTGGTGAAATGTGAAGGGTTGTCCGTGTATAGCTCCTACTGGGTATATTGCCATCAGCAACAAAAAGAGTACTATCTCTATTCTGAAGGGGCTGCTGTTGGTAAAGGGATCGACGTGCAGCAGGAGGAGTTCTATGGAGCTGAGCTCCCCAATCTGAACCTCTAGGATTGTTTACTAAGAAGGGGCTTGGTGGGAAATAAAGTTGATGTGGGGCAGGACGGAAAATCTCATTCCTTCACACTGGCAGTGGAGGGGTGAATGGCAATAGTGACTGGGTGGTATGTTGAAGGTGAATTGACTCATGTCCCCTGCTTGCCCAGCTGTAGGGGGAGTGATGGGTGCCTGCCTGTGGGCTTGATGGGCTGCCCGGCATGATGAAGAGCTGCCACTACCCCTTCTACCCTGCCTGCTATCCGACCGAAAAGATGTGCCAGAACTGGGCATCACCGACACCCGCTCTGGCGTACGGGCTCTGCGCATGCTCACAGGCTCCGGTGGTTCACTCTGAACCGCCGGACCGCGCAAATGGATGTTTCTCTTCCTGCACGGAAGTGAAGGAGCAGGTAAGTGACTTTCAGGCACAGAGGCACTGTCGGAAAGCCAACGGGGATACACCGGAGCACCGCTGGCAGAAATCTGCAAAGTAACATTAGGAAAATGCCCACCACTGGGGGATAGGAGTAGATTAACACTGTGCCTGGGACGGGGCAATCTGAGGTGACAGGGGGCAACTCTAAGAGCCTAAATAGGCAAAAGGAGGGCAAAAAAAATGGAAGGGTGGGAGGAAAACAGACCCACAAGGGCTTTGAACGAGGAGAAGGGTGGAGGGGCGGTTGGGCTGATGAAGGCTGGTACCTCTGTGAGAAATTAAAAAATGAAATAAAAGACAGGGAGAAACACAGTTCGGGGGAAGGAAAAACACGGTTTCAGCAAAAGTTATAAATATATATAAGAATCCTTTCACAGCAGCTCTTCTCCTGGGATCTCCAGCAGTGAATGAGAAAGGGCATGTGACATGCTAGGACTTGTATAACAAAACTCCAGGCACTCCCCTTCGTCCCTCATTGGTCAGCCTGGGATGTAGCAATTTAACTCCTGCAGGTAAAGTGAACCCCACTTACATTCCCCATGCATGTGTTTAGATGCTGTCATTCATATGGGACTGTCTTTCAATATATATATATATATATATATATATATATATATATATATATATACACACACACACACATATATATATATATATATATATATATATATATATATATATATACATACTAACATACATATATATATATATATATATATATATATACACATACTAACATATATATATATATATATATATATATATATATATATGTATGTATATACGCAGCAGCATGGTTGCTAAGTGGTTAGCACCTCTGCCTTACAGCACTGGGGTCATGAGTTCAATTCCAGACCATGGCCTCTTATCTGAGGAGTTTGTATGAGGGTTTCCTCCCACACTCCAAAAACATACTGTTAGGTTAATTGGCTGCTAACAAATTGACAAATATATATATATATATCCCAATTAATATATTTCTAATAAGTTTACTGGCAACATTTTAATTCGCTTTTATGCCGCCTTATATAACTTTAAATGTATCTGTCTTTTGTTGCACTAAAAATTACAAGTTGTTGATAGCAGGGAAGTAGGTGAGATGTCAAGAAGCTATCTGATCAAACCTAGTTTCCACAAGTTACACAAATAGATGTGTGAACTTCCCTTTTAAAGCGTTACATGTTATGTATATATATAATAATACACAGAAATATTCTGCAGAAAAGTTTTACTGTTTGTGTGCAAATGTGCCTCATTCTGCATTCATTCCCCTTCTTATCCTAACCACACCGCACAACTGAATGAATGGATCATTGTCTTACCAGATCAAATCATTCTGCATAATGCAAATTTATAAATACTATGCAGAATTTAATCATCAAATTTCAAATGCCTACCACAGTACAAATGCCAAGGGATAAATTTATCAAGCTGCGGGTTTAAAAAAGTGAAGATGTTGCCTATAGCAACCAATCAGATTCTAGTTATTATTTATTTAGTATATTCTACAAAATGTCAGCTAGAATCTGGTTGCTATGGGTAACATCTCCACTTTTTCAAATGTGCAGCTTGATAAATTTACCCCAAGTGTTTGGTGACTGCCACATTATGTCTATGTTGATCAGCTCTGTATTTTCTCTTTACTGTGATCAGTGGCACAATGGTAGAAAAAAGTGTGTTTCATTTTTATTATTGTGACAAATGCTGTTGCTTTCATCTGTTTATATGCATAATGTCTTGATGTCATTAGTAGCAAACTGCAGAGCTGTCCTGAATGAGACATAGACTCAGTGAAACAACAGTTTCTTCCCAGATAAGTAAAGCTAATTGACTGACTGAAATTAAATAAAAGTGCATATGGCTGCTACTCCTTTAATTGCACTTACTTCTACAGTAACTCATTCACAGGACAGCATGTTTTGTTTAAGTGACAGTGATTTTAATTAACTAAACATTTCACTATTGCTTTTTATATGGTAGTTGTATTCAATGTTTTGATCTGATGCTCTCTTTTTACTAATAAGGGGCCTGATTCATTAAGGATCTTAGCTTGAGAAACTTCTTATTTCAGTATCCTGGCCAAAACCATGTTACATTGCAAGGGGTGCAAATTAGTATTCTGTTTTGCACATAAGTTAAATACTGATTGTTTTTTCATGTAGCACACAAATATCAACTTTAAATTTCAGTGTACATATAAGCTATCAAGTATTTGTGTGTTACATGAAAAAACAGTCAGTATTTTAATTATATGCAAAACAGAAAACTAATTTTCACCCCTTGCATTGTAACATGGTTTTGTCCAGGAGACTGAAATAAGAAGTTTCTCAAGTTAAGATCCTTAATGAATCAGGCCCAAGGTCCAGATACCACAGAATAAGAAGAATAGCGCTCATATTATTAACTTCTACAAATACTAATAAAAACAATAAATGATAGGAAACTGGCTTGTCCCTATAAAACAATACCATTTATTACAGTAGTAGTACAACAATAAAATCAACACAATGATATGACAAACAGACTAGGGAGGGCAGTTCTTTAGAGAGATCAATGTAGTTATTTGTAGTTTAAAAAAAATATTGATGAAAATGTCAATTAAAATAACTAACAGATCAAATATACCTGGAAGGTATATTAAGGGATGGTATACAGGCAGGGGCGGATTGGGAACTTGAAGTGGCCCTGGAAAAAATTATTGAAGTGGCCTCATGTCGGCGGGACCAAAAAAACTGTAGGTGGGGCCAACACAAAAGTAGGCAGGATTTAGAACTACAGGAATTTTGTTGTAGTAACATTTAGGAAAACCTAGATGTGATGACTTTACACACAGTGGGTCATCTCTAAAGCCATGCAGGGCAAATGTATAGTATACTATAGGCAGCCCCCTCTTAGTATAGTATAGTATATGTAGCCCCCCAATAGTATAGTATAGGTAGCCCCCCTTAGTATAGTATAGTATACTAAGCCCCCCTCACTTACCTTCAGTTGCTCTGAGCAGTGTCTCTTCTCACATCAGGTAGACAGGAAGTGAAGTCAGACTTCCTGTCTGCCGAACAGCACCGTGGGAGCCTAGCAATTGGCTGCCTGTTGCTGCCCACTGAACACCAACATTTTAGATTGCTTTCCTGTACGTGCCTCCCCCCGCCGCATCTAAACGCGCCCGCCGGGAAAATCTGAGGTGGCCTCCAGGTGGCCTCGTTAGGCATCGGCCTACCGGGAAACTTCCCTGTAAGGTCTATGGCCAATCCGTCCCTGTATACAGGATTACTTGGTGTGCAATAAGATTATTAGTGGGAATCGGCATGGATTTGTGAGGGATAGGTCAAGTCAAAATAATCTAATTCGTTTTTACGAGGAAGTTAGTGGGAACTTAGAACCAAGGTAGTACAGTAGATGTGGTCTACTTAGATTTTGCAAAGGCCTTTGATATAGTGCAAAACAAGAGGTTGGTTTACAAAATAAGGGAACTGGGTCTAGGAAACAACATTTGTACTTGGGTCGAAATCTGGTTGGAGAATAGTGAACAGAGAGTTGTGATAAACGGAACATTATCTAATTAGTAAAAAGTTTTAAGTGGTGTACCTCAAGGTTCCGTGCTGGGGCCCTTCCTTTTTAATTTATTTATTAATGACCTTGGTGATGGATTAGAGAGTAAAGTTTCTATTTTTGCAAATGACACCAAACTCTGTAAGGTAATAAAATCAGAGCAAGATGTAGTTTCTCTGTGGAGGGACTTAAATAAACTGGAGGATTGGGCGGCCAAATGGAAGATAAAGTTTAACATAGATAAATGTAAGGTTATGCACTTATGGATCAAAAATAAACACGCAATTTATAAATTAATTGGGACAAATTTAGGGGAATCTAAAATGGAAAAGGATTTGGGAGTGCTCGTAGACAGGAGACTTAGCAATGGTGCTCAATGTCAAGCAGCAGCTGCAAGGCCCAATAAAGTATTGGCATGCATAAAAAGGGCATAGATGCAAGGGAAGACCGTGTAATTTTGCCAATATATAAATCATTGGTAAGACCTCATCTTGAATACAGAGTACAGTTCTGGGCACCACTAAATAAAAAAGACATTTTGGAACTAGAAAGGGTTCAGAGAAGGGCAATAAAATTGATAAAGGATATCGAGTCATTAATACCACTTTCATACTGCCTCCCCTGCAATATCCCGGGTTTTTCAAGCCGGGTTTTTGCAGGGTCTCGGAGCGTCCCAGCTCAGAAACACCATTCATATGGCACCTCGGACCCGGGAATTTCCCGGGTTGACCCCATTCATACTGCACAAGTCTGTGCCCTGGCATTTTGTGGGAGTCATCACCAGAGCAGTTTTCATTGGGTGAAAAATGGTGATGTCATTGAAAGGTGACTGGTTTTTTGATGCATAAAGATGATGCAAAAGTGGGTGGTGATTGTTTACCACATTAATTTTCATCATGGCCGACGACTCACTTTTGTGTAGCCCAGAGTGCATGTTTACTAGTGTGTTTTTGCTGTTTTATGCAGCAAATGAGAGTTTGCTGCAGCTGCTGACACTGTGCACTCTTGCACAGTCCCAGTTCAGGAGGAGGAAGGCGAAGTTTATGGCACAACAGAAGAAAACTCGGTGTCTGTATATGCGCAGGAGGAGAGCTTTTTTTTTCAGGGCCAGCATTGCCTCAATTTTGAGATTCAGTGCTGCCAGTAACCGAACCATGCGTGCCAGAGAGCGTAGCCACGGAGAAGCTTTCTGGTCTACTGTGGAAGCGTTTGAGGAACAGCAGTGGATGCAACACTTCAGAATGTCACGTGGGACATTTAACTATGTGCTGGACCTTATTACCCCAGCACTTTCCAGGAAGGCCACTAACTTTGGGAAACCTATTCCACCATGTAGGCGCCTTTCTGTTGTGTTGTGGTGGTATGCTACCCCTGGAGAATACCGGACAATCTCCTGCTTGTTTGGAGTGGGGATATCCACGGTGTGCACTCTAGTGCATGAAGTCACCATGGCATTGCTGGAAGCCCTGTATCATCACTTCATCTCCTTACCGCAAGGTCAGCGCCTGGATGATACAATTGCAGGATTCCTGAAGCGTGGGTTTCCAGTGTGCTGGAGCCATAGACGGGACACACATCCCCATCATTGCCCCCACAGACAACCATGCGGATTACTACAACTGCAAAGGCTGGCATTCCATCATTCTGCAGGCTGTGGTTGACCACAACTATTGGTAAGCATTTTTTATGGGTTTTTTTATGTGACTGTGCCATGTGTAATGCGTATTGTAAAACATTGCTATATGTATTTTTTTATGTCAGTTTCACAGATGTTTTCATCGGCTGGCCTGGACGTTCACATGACGCCAGAGTTCTAGCAAATTCAGACCTTTACCAAATTGCTGAGGAAAGACAAGATGGCTGGCTGTTCCCTAGAGAGGTACATATAGGTGAAATGTTGTATGATGTTTTTGTAATTGAAGCTTATATACTATTGTTTGCTATCAATATTGTATGTATTTACTGCCCCTTTTTAAATATAGATGTAACACTTGCAAAATGCATTTTCACCATATAGTACCAAGTGTACTGCGTTATGTGACCAATATTTTTAACATGGTGAGGTGAAACGGCATGTTTTTATTTATAGAAATCTACGTTTGTTGATGGTGTGGAGATACCGGTACACATCATTGGGGATGCTGCTTACCCTTTGAGGCACTGGCTGATGAAGGGGTTCACTCAGCAACATCACCTGTCTCAGGAACAGATCCGGTTTACACATACCCTCAGCTTGGCTCGGATGGTCGTGGAAAATGCTTTTGGGCGCTTGAAAGGACGTTGGCACTGTCTATTGAAGCGCATTGACATTGACACCAAGCTTGTGCCCCACGTGGTTGCTGCTTGCTGTATTTTACATAACATTTGTGAAATACAAAAAGAGCAATTTCTACCTGAGTGGAATGTGCAGGAATCTGAAATGCCAGTGCTGTCAGTGGACGCCAGTACTTTTGAAGGAGAGCACACCAATACCTCTGCTGAACTTATTAGGACCACCATCACTGCCAATTTGACCTCACTTGTTTGAATGTACCACACAAATGTAAAATAAAAAAAAACATGTTTATTTCACATATTGTATTTTCTTTTGTACATATTTCCTCATATGTCTCTTCACAAAAAAATATAAAATGACACAATATAAAAGTGCTTACTTGCATGTAGAAAAAAAAAAATATATACACAAGTAGTAAACAGAAGACACAAATGTGCCCAAACAGTAAGTGCAAATTTGCTTTTCACGTAATATTTGAAGCTAACGGTGTGATTCCAGATCACACGTAACATACATGATAACAATTAACTGTGAAACATTTGACCATAAAACATGATTATTACAATTGCCTATATTGTGGCATTTCTGGTTGTGGAGTGGTTTGGTTACCCGGTGGGTATTCTATGTTGGGGTTACCCATAGGTTGAGCATGTTGTGTATTCTGTACCGGGTTTGGAGGGTTATTGTTGCCTAACATGGGTTGCCCCCCGCTGGTACATAGGATAATGTCCGTCATAATAGTAAGGACTTGGAGGAGGTGCCTGCACCCGTGAGAGGAGTCTGTCCATGAATCCCATAATACACTCACGATTTTCGCGTAACACGCGTTCCTGCATGTTCATGATTTGCATGAGGAAAGAGTCCTGCAGTTCCCGCTCATTGTCGATGAAACGCTGCAGTTGTGTATTCTCGTGTTCCCTCATGGTGCTGTCCATCTCCCGCAGTTGATCCATCATGACAGTTGTCAGTGTTTTAGTTGCTTGCTCCATTTTGTTGGGCCTTTTGCGTTTTTTAGGAACGTTGTAAACTGTAGGTAGAAAAAAACACAGTAAAACATACATTAGAATATATAATGTGGCAGAACAAAAAAGCAGTGTTGTAAGCTGATATGTGCTTGAGGCCTCCTCCCTCTTGCCCAGTAGTTTTGCACTGCAACATATGCGTGTTAATGTTTTAATACTTTGGAGTGTATTATATTTGACTTTTGGGCTTTTTGTTGACATAGTTCTCTTTTTTATGTTCAAACATTTTTTTTTTCTTCAATTATGTAGATATATATGTATGTGTATACAGTTGGTTATTATGTGAGATTATTAAAGATACTTACTGTTGGAGCGTAAACTGGGACCTGGCGTAGACTTTGACACCGGCACTGGTTCTGGCTGCGTTTCTTGCGAAGTATCTGTAACGACTTGCGCAGCAGGGAATGGCTGTGAATCGTTCAATTCCTCCCAAGACATGTTGGTGTCATCTGTTGTGGCAGAGCACTCCAGTTCTGGGGTGTCTTCAATAGAATCTTCTATTATTATCGTTGTGGTCTCGCTTGTCTGTGTGCTCTCTGGTGGTGTTGGTATAGCCGCATCCACATTGCTAGAAGATGACAGTGCAATTGGATTTGTCAGAGGAGAATGTCCAAAGACCATATTGCACTGGTCATAAAAGGGTCAGTCCATTCTTTCAGCGCCACTTTTGCGCCTGTTGTGGTCATGGACTTTAGTGTACTGCTTCTTCAGGGACTTCAATTTGTTCAGGACTTGTTGCTGTGTCCTCTTTATGCCACGTTGTGTGAGTATTTTGGCGATGTTGTAGTACACTGTGGCATCCTTCACAGTCCCAGTCACTTGCCTTCTAATTTCTTCCCTTCTGACATTCAGCAGCTCACGCACCTCTTCCTCCATCCAGTGTGTCATTATTGCTGTAAATAAACACTGTTTTTGTGAACTAATAAAAGCAATTTTATCCCTAAAAAAACGTTTCTGCTTCAGCTTGATGTTGAGTACACCATCCACCATCTCTCCTAAAAAGCTTCTACAATCTTCCACGGGCTTCCAACGATGACATCATCCTCCAGAGACAGGCAGACAGCCAATCAGCATGTTTTCTGTGCAACCCGGGTTGAAAAACCCGGGTTGCACCATTCATAGTGCAGGCAACCCGGGTCCGACCCGGGAATTACCCCTCGATAAATCCCGGGTTGAAGATTTTGGACTTGTACCATTCATACTGCACCAAGACCCGGGTAGTTTGAGCTCGCCCCGGCAAAAACCCGGGATTTTGGTGCAGTATGAATAGGGTATAAGTTAGGAAAAAGGTTAGCCAGTTTAGGCATGTTTACTATAGAAAAAAGACGTCTAAGAGGGGATATGATTACTATGTACAAATACATTAAGGGTCAATATAGAGAACTTTCATGGGAACTTTTTACGCCAAGGATTGTACACAGGGCATGCGTTCATTCCCTAAGGCTAGAAGAAATGAAGATTCACAACCTGCAAAGGAAGAGGTACAGTAAGGGCAGTCAAGATATGGAATTCACTGCCTGGGAATGTTGTGATGGCAGATTAACTTGATATGTTTAAGAAAGGGTTAGAGACATTTTTAGCTGAAAAGGGTATCCAGGGTTACGACTGTTAATTAAAATAAATAGCAGATGCAGGGAGAAATAGGACTGCAATATTGGGTCAGGAGGGATTTTTCCCGATTGAAACAGATTGGCAGTTGCTTTATTTGAATCAATTTCAAATATAAGAGAGGGATTGAAGGAGATCCAAATAGGTTGAACTTGATGGACTGGTGTCTTTTTTTTAAACCTCATCAACTGTTACTATGTTACTATCATAAAACTATTTTTAGCTAACAAATAGACACAATATATGCCAACCCTCCGAAAGGATACCAGCCTTGTGCTGAAAGATGCTGAGGTTCCTTGGTGGTGAAGGTCTGGATAATGAGAAACTGAGACCCCAGCAGTAGCAACGGTGACAAAATTTTGATACCTTGGGAAGAATGCAAGTGATACTTCACATAGGAATAGGGACACACACAGGGATCACATGAGAAAAGGGATATAGTTAATAACAACCACAGGGTTCAGTGCACAACGATCCTACTAGACTACCTTGGCCTAATTGGGCTATGTTAGTATACCAGGTTAATGGTTAGCTCTTTTGTTCACTCAGCCTGGGTTCACCAGAGGCAGCCGTATGCTCTAGCTGGAGGATGCCAATACCTTTGTGAGTTCTGGTTCACTTAGGAAAAGATAACTGTAAGGATACAAATGTATATTTGTTTTATATCGAAAATATATATTTAGATTTAAAGGTCACACAGGAATACAGTATGAAGTTAATAACATCCAGGGAGTTCACTGCACTGAGAGCTTACTAGACTACCCTAATCTAAAGGAGCTATTATTACTGCTCCTCTGGAGCACAAACTCGGCCACCGGTTCACAATGTTCACTCCTCTGCTAACACGACAAGGACTAAGCCCAATTTTGGGCCATAAAAGATAGATTACTTAAGCCCGTGTCCCATTCCTGAATAAATCAATGAGTATTTTTTTGGGCAAAAGTGGCTTTACAGCTGATTGCCCCTTCTGGCTGAACATGGCCAACCGCTAGAGCTTGGAGCAACTTCGCTGGTGCCTTTGGGGGACTGAGTGGCCTGATAATCCCAGGTGATGATATCCCTTTTAGGAGACATGTTGGAGAAGCTAGAGGTACCTATAGAACGTACCTAGTGAAATTTAAGAATATGGGAACATCACAGTTAAAAAAAAATGCATTCAATGGGAAATAATACAGTACTGGGGAAGAGGAGGATGCAAGGGATGCAAGGCAGACTTAACCTTTATTTCAAAATGTCTGGCACCCCTCTCTCAATCCAGATGCATAGGTGTTAGTGAAGGACTTGCAAACATGAGGCCCTTTGACATGCGTTGCAAGCTTAAATGTGAATACCTCATACTTTTATTTTTCTAGATACATAAATGATAGGATAAGCGATGACAACAACCATGTTTTTTATTGTATCTACATTTATATTGCCATGCAGCTGGTAACCTGGACAGTATGGGATTAACTGAGTGTGGCTTATTTTGCTTTACATTTTATAGTTTTGACATTGTTCTTCAGAGTCAACATGAGGGTTTACTAGGAGCCTTTGATTTTTTGTACAAAGACCCCGAAAAGAACAACCATAATTTGGCTTCAATGAGGTTCCCAGTCTACCCTACCGACACAGACTGTTAGTGCTGAACGCTAGCACTATACTGGACTTCATGCGCCACACTTTCCAGGAAGTGTCTGTCGGTTTAGACCATGATTTTGCCCAAAAACACTGTACGGGCGGGCTGCAAGGTGATCATGCTCTTTTGTATGGACAAGTATGCCCCTATTGTTTTACACAGAGACCAATTGTCAGAATTGACTCTGCCTGGGCCTCGCTGCCTATAGGAAGTAAAGGTGCTAACCCCACCAATGAGCGAGTGCCATTCTAGTGCCAAATTGGTTTTGGGGCACCCCTTGCACCTTATTGCCCTTTATGGCAATTGTTAGCTTTGTTGTTAATTGTATTGCAACGTGTTTACAGAGGGTGCTGAGCGATACTCTCTTAAAGTGATTTTAATGGAGTCTCCATAGTGGTCCTAATGCATGAGCTGGCTTGCGCAAGCACAAAGAAACCAAAGACCATTTTGAAAAAAATACAGATCAAAAATAGATAAAATCTATTGTAAACTTTAAAACCTTTTAAAAAAGAAACATTTCTGCATTAAAAATGTGTTATCCTAAAATAACAATAACAGAACAGGTAACTATAAAGACTATAGCCAGTAAACTCAAAGCAAAAATAGGACTCCATATTTCTCCAGAAAAAGAGCATTTGCCTTTGATAAATATGTCCCATATACTCCTCTAATTATAATCCTACATTTCAACATATTAAATCCACTTTCATTAACTTTTTATATTTCAGTGGTTAAAGCTGAAATCCAAAGATAAATTATGTGTAATTTTTTTTTTAACATAAATTACTGTGGCAGGCTATAAGAAGAATGTTCATAATTGCCATTTCTTCATGGGTTATTTTTTTAGTTTGCTATACTTATTCATAGTACTCAGTGTCATGTAACTACCGTGGCAACTACAGTCACTTGCACATGATGTAGTGAGCAGAGAGGCTTTGGAACACCCCTCTGAGCTTTGCCTTCACTGTGACATCCTCCCACTTCTTCTCCCCACTTTGACATCACATTACATGCTGTTAGTCTGATAGCCAATCATTGTAACTGGCACCCATACTTGTTTTCCCTCCAGACAAGGAGAAAATGATTTGTAGGAGAACTAAGGAAAATGAGATGCATGGTTAAAAGATACATAATTATATTTTTTTCTTTAAATAGCAAGTTAAGGAACCCATGATCTGTGTTAGAAAAGGATGAGGTAGCAATGTGTATATTAATAACCACTACAATAAATGCAATATAAAGGCAATCATAAGTTACACTGAGCCCCTATATAATAATAGTTATGAAGAAATGTGTCTCTTTCTATTGAAGATGAAGATGATGGGAGTGATTTCCCCAACAATAATAATTATTATTATTATTATTATTATTATTATTAATAATAATAATTTGCATGGTGCTCTGCAGTACCAGGTAGTTGAGAAAACAGGACATACATGAAACAGAGACATACAATAAATGCAGAATGCAGTGGGTAGTATAGGTGTGAGTAAGGTAAGTTCTAATAAAAAGATTGGTGTTCAGAGAGCGCTTAGGGATTTGATTGCTGCAGAGTATAATGTGTTGGGGCACTATTGATCAGAATTAATTAATTTCAGGTCTTCTATTGGCTCACTACCCATGTCAACCAGCTAATGAGGCATCTACACTTTAACAAATTGCTTTTATTACTCTCCTTTCATTGCATTATCTTTATGACTATATCATCCTTCACTCTTCCTGCAACACAAACATTCCTGCACATTGCACTTTTCATTACTCCACTGACCCCAAGTTAACACTCATGAACTTTTGTGCTATTTATTTTCTCTAACTGGAACAGCCTCCTCCTTTCACCAGAATATAAAGGTCATACATTTTACAATCATTTTACCTAATCTTTCTCACTATCTGCTTCTACTAGCTGATGATATATTTCCTAATCCAGGTCCCCTACACTCCTCTATTACACATACAGTATATTTGAACAGTACTGAAATCCAGCAAACCTCAAACACATCACCTGTCTTCCCTCTCTTGAAGTCCTTTAAATGTTCCCTTTGGAATGCACGTTCTGTTTGTAACAAACTTACCTCCATACATGACCTTTTTCTCTCAAACAACCTCAACCTTCTGGCAATAACTGAAACATGGCTCACATAATCAGACATTGCCTCAAATGCAGCACTTTCACATGGTTGTCTCCATTTCACCCACACCTCCAAACCTTGAGGCAGACACGGAGGAGGGTTTGGACTACTTCTCTCCACACAGTGCACATTCACAGTTCTACCAAATGTTCTATCACTCACATTCACATCTTTTGGAGTACATGCTATTCGGATTTTCAATCCACTCTCTATGCGTGATCGCTATCGCCCCCTGGAGTGCATCAACAATTTCTTGAGGACTTCTGTGTATGGTTCGTTCACTTCTTATCTTCCAACATCCCCACCTGCATCATGAGTGATTTTAACATCCCCATTGCTAATCCATGTTCCAATGCTGCGTCCAAACTACTCTATCTAACCTCCTCCCTCTACCTCTGCCAGTGGTTTGAATCCTCTAATCATCGGGATGGCCATTGCCTTGATCATGTTTTCTCTAGACTATTCTCAGTTTCTGGTTTTCTTAACATACCATTCCCCCTCTAGGATCATCACCTTATCAGCTACACGCTCACCCCCATTACTTTAACCTCTGTGCTGTCAAACTCTACCAAGCCTCCTCATACTTGCAGAAAACTTAACTCTATTAATCTTCAACAGTTTTCCACCTCTCTCCAACACCTTCTTTCCCCAATCTCTACATTCACCTCCCCTGATATTTCAGTACATCATTTTCACCAATCCCCAGCAACAGCCCTTGATCAAGTGGCTTCAGCGAATATTGATACTACACGTCGACTTTGATGTCAGCCGTGGCACATTAAGTAACTTAAAGTCTTCAAAAACTGTCCCATAAAGCAAAACATCACTGGCGTAAATCTCATACCTCTAATGATTTCTTCACATATACTTCTATCTACCACGCCTATCAAAATGCTCTGGACACTGCAAATCAAACATACTTCCAATCTCTCATCTATGCTCAGGCTTCTAACACCAAATGCCTGTTTAACACATTCAAATCTCTTCTCATTCCTCCCACCCCAAAGCCTTCAACTACTATTAGTGCCCAGGATCTTGCTTCCTACTTAAAGGACAAAATTGATAAGATCAGACTAGAAATATCATCTTCCTTGGCAAGCACTCAGCTCAACTCATTCCCAGCACCCTCTGACACCCTCTTTTCATTTGATCTCACAAATTAGGATGAAGTATCTCCTCTCTTCTTATCTTATTACTCTACCTACTGTCCCCTTGATTCTATTACCTCATAAATCAGTAGAGCCCTATCTCCTGTGCTCATTCAACCTCTAACTAAAATCTGTAATCTCTCTCTCTCTCTACTGGTATCTTCCCGTCATTCATGGCCGGACTGGGACTAAAAATCAGCCCTGGCATTTAAAGCGCACAGGCCCACCTGCTGTGGGCTGAGTGCACAATATTGTTGCAAGCTGAAGTGGCATTGCTGGTGCAGTCCAACATCAACACATCAGCACAAACTTGTGCATCACACTTTGTTCATACATGACAACTCTCCTAGAATGTTCATGAGACTGCCAAATTCCAAGAATAGCTGGCATTTCTCCTGTATCAGCGCCGGCATGGAGATGTGTATGGGTGGAGGGGGCGGGGATTTGTGGATCGCCACATTTTGGCACTGCCCCCAGTGATGTAATGCCTGCTTTGGGTCTTTTTACCATTGTAAAAAGACCAAAAACAGGCATTACATCACTGGGGACAAGGCCAAAATGGGGCTATTTGCTAAACCCCGCCTTCTTCCGCCCTCCCCCTACATCCCTCTTCAGTGATCTCCCGGAGGGAGCCAGCAAAAAGTAGGCAAGTATGACCGTCTTCTGCCCACACTGATCAATTCCCTTGTTGTGCAAATCACCTGGAGCATCGTGAAAAAAATAAATTATATATATATATATATATATATATATATATATATCTATATCAGCAGTTGCAAAATAGGACCTGTATAACCCTTACTGCTGTTCCCTTATAGTGGTTGCTAAAACTATAGATACAGGCTTTAATATAAACAAAATGATTTATTGACAACATATAAAATCGTGAATTATTAAGGGACAAGATAAAACACCATAATCATCTACCATAAAAATTATTTTTTTTTTAGATATTTCAAAGGACATACACATAAACCATAAAAGGAACTTCTTAAAATAATAAAATTATAATTGATGAATATTGATGTGGATATAATCCAGCTCTGTGGAACACACTTCTAATCTCCACCAAATAGTATGTGTATGGATGGCAGTTGAAGAGCCAAATTTATCTATTCTCTCCTGATCTCTCACCATCTGTATTGTATTATTACTTTGTTTGTTCCTAATTGTAAAGTCCTGCGGAATTTGCTGGCGCTATATAAATAATTGTTTGATAGTGATGAGAAACTCTAACACTGGATGTGCACAACGGGCTTATTCTGAAGCCTTGCTTCTATACCCGATAAGGCTAGTGTGGGTACAAGATTCCAACATAGACACATATCCTTACTATTTATTTTAAAAGCAGTCACAGGCGGCTTAGAACTTTTAAGAAATCATATTACTTTAATATGTGTTTTACATTATAATATGCAAATGGGAAATATAGAACACAATGGACATACTTAACAAGCTCGAAGTTTTACAGTTTCCAATCCAAGTCCAGCTCTACTTTTGCCAGCAGGGCAGTGATCAACACCCTGAATTTAACCCCATTTTCAGCAGACACAAACCAGAAGACAAAGAAGAAAAAAGACCGCACTAGGTAGTCCACCAAACTTCCTATTTAGATAAATATGCCACTTCGGCTGGGATAATAATAATAACTACCCAATTCTGGGAAGGGTGCGCCCGATCATTATTATTTGAAACCCAAGTAGAAAAGAAAAGAAAAGAAATGATCCTAAGGGGCACTCAAATGGACAAAATTTGTCTTAAATTATCCTAAATACTGTTAAATACATCTTTATTAAGTAAAGTCATCATAAAATCATTTCTGATAGCAAAATAATAAAAAGTGTTTATGAAAACCGATGAAATGCAACAATAAATTAAACAATATGATTCAGGTTAAGGAATATAAGGACAAATTTGCAAGGACCTATAAAATCTCTAAGTTTTTAAACTGCAACTCAATAAACGTTATATACTGTCTTTCATGTCCTTGTGATATGAAATATGTGGGAATGACCAGCAGACCCTTTAAAAAACGAGTCTTGGAGCATATAGGGAATATTAAAAGAGCTGCAAATGACAGGGCCAATCTAAGACAACTCACAGTAGTGGCAAAACACTTTTTGAAATATCATCATAGCGATCCTAAGGCTCTGAAGGCATTTGCCATGGAGCAAGTGAGTTTGGGATTGAGAGGAGGAGATATACACACCGAACTGCTACGAAGAGAAACTAAACAGATCTTTTTAATGGGCAGTTTAGCCCCGAATGGCATGAATGATTATAATAACTATTCAGCCCTTTTGTAATAAACACATATTATGTATGTACCCCCATCAGGGGTTGCTTCATAATGTGTAGATACGACACTGAGACACATATTTGGTTATGATAAATGGACACATTGTTCCTTATGGAGGAGTCTTTCAATTATATTTGTTTGAGGTTTCACTTAAGATTAGGTGAACAATATTCTTTAATTTCATTCGCACTTCACTACGGTTTGTGTTCATTTTTTCGTGAGCTTGCCTTTTTTCTAGTACTCACCCCATCGGCCTCTTTTGACCGTCTTACATTCAATTATTCATTATTGTATTCATCCTAAATATTTTCATATGGATCGCTTTGACCATGATTACATAGTCCCTTTTATTCACTCATTACCAACTATTCACCTTCAGGCACTATTCAAGTTCAACACCAAGAAATCTTCATTATGATATGACACTTACTTTTACTCCGTCCATGAAGTCCTTATGTCTGTGAGACTGTTGCACTTCATGACTCAGCAGTCAGTTGATTTTAATTATTGATCACAAGTTTATTTGTTTTGGAAATATTGCCAAGTGGGTAACATTTAGCAATTATATTATGTGCTAGTGGTACACATCCCTATTAATGTATATACTTACCTTGGAAGGGTTTTGATCAAATGTATTTTTACTTGATTCCAAATGTAAAATTGTTTATATTTGTACTCACTTGGGAATTTTACTTTCATCACATTATACATTCACATTGACCCACTTAGTGTATTACTGGCATGCAGTTTGTATATTTCCAGCGTGTATATCTCCTCTGTGTAGCCATAAATATGTGTTAACACTTTGACTTATCACGGACATATCTGTCCCTGATCTTTTGTTCCAAGCCGAGCTGAGATTCCCCCATGTATCAGTGAGGTATAATCCTCTGTTGGTGTGGACTTAATCCTATTAGATCACTAGTCCAGACTGTTACTTTTGTTATGCTAAATCGCATAACTATATCCGGAAGCAGAACGGCAATTTACTGTTGCCATAACGTTGCTAAGAATGATGTCACAATAGGGGGAGGGCTCTCCCCTTTAAGTAACCAATGCAGCTTGACCATCGGCTTGCCTAGTCAAAGCTTTTAGCGAAACGCGCGTCGGCGGACGCCGCGTTCACTGCTCATGTCTTAGATAAATCTATTCCACTGTGAGCTTCATTCAGTTAGGCAGTTTTCAGACCACACTTGTAGCCTCTATACTGCCCTCTCTAGAGTTATTTAGACCTTGTATTTACGCTGTTACAATAGTGCAAATAAACAGCTCGCTGTGTCTACCAAGTCACTATGCTTATTTATCAGTGAATCCAACTTAAATGCCAGTTAGAAAGTCCATTGGTGTATGATTATGGCTATTATAAGTTATCAGGGAGAGGCTATCTAAAGGGAATATATTCAAGTGTTGTTGTAATAATAGACAACTCTGATTAGACCACGCTATTTCCTTTAGGCTCAATAGGTCTGACTAGTGCTGCCGCATTATAAGGAATCTGTATTCGGACCATATGTGTATATTAGCATTGAGGAGTATGGGTAATTATGCAGAAGAGGTTTCACTATGAGGGAATAATGCACATTTATGTGATCAATCAATAGGCATTTGGGATCAATCAGGCTGCTCCTCCTTTGAATTTGAAGGGGTTTGATTAGGACAGCCATACCTACCAAGAGAGTAAGGTAGTCTCCCTGAAATCCTCCTCATATATTTTGAAACTACATTGTGCTAATTGGATACTAATTTGTTGGGGAAAGTATTAGGCAACAACTAAAAATAAAAAAGCAAGACAAACCAACAAATAAATAAATATAAAAAAAAAAAAAAGTAAAAAAATATAATAATAAAGATCTAAGAAAGATCAGAGGACTACTCTTATTTCTATATCCAATCAGAGGCTTATAGCACTGTTTTATGCTGCATACGATAAATTATTGGTCAGTCTGCTCTCCTCTAGCTTACATAATAATAACCACATTCAGTTATAATTTATGGTGTGATAAATGAGATAACACACCTTTAAATATAAGGACTTTAATACACACACAATAATTTTGGTCCGCCTATGACATCAATCATTAAGATGTATGATATGTCCCTTATGCTGTTTATGTTCTATTAATAAATAGCATTAATTTTCCTAGCTCATAGGGGGAATAGTCTATGTATCAACGAACAACTCATTGCATTTGAAAACTGATATACTATGATAGCATGAGGGTTCCAATCTGAGTATTGCTTATCAAGGACATATATATATATAACCAAATTGATGGTATCAAGGTCACAATTTTGAGCAGTGACGTGGTTTGACAAGTTATATTGTCTATTTTATCAGTTTATTGTTGCATTTCATCGGTATTCATAAACACTTTTTATTATTTCGCTATCAGAAATGATTTTATGATGACTTTACTTAATAAAGATTTATTTAACAGTATTTAGGATAATTTAAGACAAATTTTGTCCATTTGAGTGCCCCTTAGGATCATTTCTTTTCTTTTCTTTTCTACTTGGGTTACAAACCAGAAGACAGATCAATGGAAAGGTGACAGAAAACAGTACTTTCACTGATGATGCTGGGCTTCCAGTACTCATCACTGACAGTCCAGTATATTCCATAACCTCAAATTATTATTATTAAAATTCAAACGTTCCAAATCCAAAAGTTATCATCAAAATGCAAAAGTTCCAAATGCTCCTGGTTTCTATTTATGCTTCCTCCAGTTTCCACAATGAGATGTGCTGATTATGAGAAAGGGGAGGTAGCTCTTTCAAAGGCTCTGATCTTCAGACTAGCCCACTGTGGTTCCAGGGAAATCCAAGGTGGGTCCCATTGACTAAGTACCATGCCCCCTACATCTAACCATGCCTCAGAAATATGTCACATGCGCATGCACAAAAGATAGAAAGGACTATGGTACCGGCGCCATAAGTACAGGACTCTCTTCAGAGGTTTTTTAACTTAGTCAAGGAATTTAGCCAATCTCAATTCCCCAACCCTGTATTTCAGAAATTAGTAAAATTCCATACAGTACACAATTATGGAGTAATAAATATTCTATATTTCAATTAACAATTTATGAAAACACTACTGTACTGTACAAGAAAATAAACATGTATTGAATGCAACACATAGAGTACACATAACTCTAACTAATTAAACATTGTGCAGCTGTTACTGTCATTGGTGAACATTTAGAATGCAATCAAGTGCCTCTATCATATTGGTGACCAAGCTGGGCCTGACTTCAGCCACTTTCAATTTTATAGGCACGGGTATGAATAATGTATAAAAATTTGAAAACAATAATACAATTCTTTGATAACAATGGAAACTGCTCTAGGGAAACTGAACATACTGTCCAATGTGTCCTTATATTTTATTATTTCTGTAGTTAATAGAAAACAGCCTCAGTTTCTTAAACAAGTGCTTCCAATAATTTGACTGACAGTGACCTCTTACTCATAGAATCACTGTAATTCACTCTGAGGGCAACAAGTAGAGTTGGACACATTTTACTTTAAAATGCAGGTGTAAAATGCATCTGAAAGACTGGTGCAATTACATACTTATTCTGAGTTATACAGTGATGGCCAAAAGTTTTGAGAATGACACAAATATTAATTTTCACAAAGTCTGCTGCCTAAGTTTTTATGATGTCAATGAAGAGTGATCAGATGAATTGTGATTAATTTCAAAGTTCCTCTTTAGCATGACAATGAACTTTATCTCAAAACCAACATTTCCACTGCATTTCAGCCTTGCCACAAAAGGACCAGCTGACAACAAGTCAGTGATTTTCTCGTTAACACAGGTGAGAGTGTTGACGAGGACAAGTCGGGAGATCCCTCTGTCATGCTAATTGAGTTAGAATTACAGACTAGAAGCTTTAAAAGGAGGGTAGTGGTTGAAATCATTGTTTTTTTCTCTGTTAACCATGGTTCACAGCAAGGAAACACATGCAGCCATCATTGCTTTGCACAAAAAGTGCTTCACAGAAAAGAATATTGCTGCCAGTAAGATTGCACCTAAATCAACCATCGGATCATCAAGAACTTCAAGGAGAGAGGTTCAATTGTTGTGAAGAAGGCTTCAGGGCGCCCAAGAATGTCCAGCAAGCACCAGAACCGGCTCCTAAAGTTGATTCAGCTGTGGAATCGGGGCAACACCAGTGCAGAGCTTGATCAGGAGGTGTGAGTGCATCTGCAAGCACACTGAGGCGAAGACTTTTAGAGGATGGCCTGGTGTCAAAAAGGCCAGCAAAGAAGCCACTTCTCTCCAGGAAAAACATAAGGGACAGACTGATATTCTGCAAAAGGTACAGGGATTGGACTGCTGAGGACTGGGATAAAGTCATTTTCTCTGATGAATTTCCCTTCAGATTGTTTGGGGCATGTGGAAAAACGCTTGTCCAGAGAAGGAAAGGTGAGCGCTACCATCAGTCCTGTGTCATGTCAACAGTAAAGCATTCTGAGACCATTCATGTGTGGTGTTGCTTCTCAGCCAAGAGAGTGGGCTCACTCACAATTTCACCTAAGAACACAGCCATGAATAAAGAATGTTACCAAAACATCCTCCAAGAGCAACTTCTCCAAACCATTCAGGAACAGTTTGGTGATGAACAATGCCTTTTCCAGCATGATGGAGCAATGTGCTATAAGGCAAATGTGATAACTAAATAGCTCGGGGATCAAAACATCGAAATTTTGGGTCCATTGCCAGGAAACTCCCCAGAACTTAATCCCATTGAGAATTTATGGTCAATCCTCAAGAGGTGGGTTGACAAACAAAACCCCACAAATTCTGACAAACTTCAAGCATTGATTAGGCAAGAATGGGCAGCCATCAGTCAGTATGTGGCCCAGAAGTTGATTGACAGCATGCCAGGGCGAATTGCAGAGATCTTCAAAAAGAAGGGTCAACACTGCTGTCACGAAATCTGGTGAATATTTAGTGAGTCCTGTGTGTCTGCCAATTACTAATGCTTGAACTGGGGTGCGGAGTCTAACGGTAGGTGGTATTCACCATTGACCCCTAGGAGAGGGCATGGACTTTGCAGCACCTATTACCGCATGTCGCGGTTCCCAGGGGGAATGATGGCAGAACAGTCGGTGGAGCCTGAAGTAGAGGGAAAGCAATGATAGCGGGACTGCTCCGGCAGATATAAGTAAAATAACACAGGGAACTCTGGACGTAGTCCGTGAATAGTAGCGATACTGGACTTGCAAATAGATAGGTCACACAGAGCAAAATAGCTGAACACTAGTACTGCGGCAGTTCGGTAGGAGGAAACGATGTGATGGAACTATAGCTGCTCCGTCTGATAGTAACTCAGAGCAACAGCAGATGAATTACTGGTACAGCGGCAGTTCAGTGGAAACAATAATAATGAAGAACTTAGCTGATCCATTTGATGGTAACCCAGAGCAACAGCAGGTGAATTACTATTACAGCGGCAGTTCAGTAGAAACAATAATGTTGAAGACTTAGCTGATCCGTTAGATGGTAACTTAGAGCAGCAGGTGTGGAGAGTTCCTAATGAGGCTGGAGTTCCAGTAGTGAAGCGCTGAAGTCAGAGCAGTAAAGCCGAACAGGAAACACAGAACACAGCTGCAGAGGACGGGTACTGTGGAAGTTCCAGCGGGAGCACCGGAGAGAAACTATCACTGACCCTGGAACAGTGATGCGCAGCAGCCACAGGTAAATCACATGAAGGAAGCCTAATCCTGATGAGAGTGAGTAACTCGAAGAACAGGCAACAGATAGCAGGAACTGGGAGGTTTAAATAGCGCTCCAAAGTGCCAGGGCCAATGGGAACGGGTAGGAGATCATAAGAGAGAGTGGTAGCTGACACATGCGCAGAACGGAAAACCAGATGGAGACTAAAAAACAAAACACTGAGTTCAGGATACCGTGGTCACCGCTTATGAGACAGAGGTAACAAAGCCGATACCCGTCCATGGGGCCGGTGTGTGACAAATGCAAATATTGACTCTGCATAAACTTAATGTAATTGTCAATAAAATTGTTTGACACTAATGAAATTTTTGTAATTTACTTCAGTATACCATAGCAATATCTGACAAAAAGGTCAGTCTTTTTGGCTATGACTGTATGTAATTAAGATGTTACATGCATCTGCTTCATGAATCTTATCATGTCAATTAGTTAGTCATTTAAAGTATGTTTTTTGTATCATTGTAGTAAGGTACTTAACATTCTCTGTTGTGTAGCAAAGGTGACTGCTAAAACAATCGTGAAAAATAATTTCCCAAGTGTAAAGTTCCTGTGAGTTTTGTGTTTGTGGTCTGAAAAATCATCTCTTATGGGCACTAGGAAGGTTTTGATTGGTGTTAAATTAATTTGTAGTGAACAGTACAGTCACTCTCACTTCAGTATATCCTCAAAGTATAACCATGTAAATACCAACTGTAAAGCTTTAGACTTTGTGGAAGCAGTACGGTGTCTCCTTACGTATTACTTCATAGCACCATAAGTGTTAGAAAAGTTGCAAGAAACTTATCTATGGTACTTTCTGTGAGAATGATTAGTTTCAATTGCAGAATGTGCATCAGATTGTTTGCATTTAAAATGTTGGTTATTTTGGGGTCTATATGCTATTTTTTCCAATAACAAATTGATTGTAAACCTAATTCATCTTGAGACTTAAGTCTGGTTGCATGCCGTATTTTGCGTGAAATCACTTTGTGCATGCTTAGAAATGGACTTTATGCCTGTGAACGCAACTGCATCTAATTGAAGTTCAAATACAAATGACACTTCTGACAGCCTAAGATTTAAAGGGTGGAACAGGGGGAGGAAGGGACGTATGCACGTAGGCAATGTACAGTAAGTTCCAAGTTCGAGCACACGTACAATCATCCGATTCAAGCTCTGGACATCTCTCAGGTATGTAGTTTTTAGCTGTATCACTTGCAACAGCTACAGGGCAGGTGTAAGTGCCGATTGATTGTGATTATGGATGCAAATGTATTTACAATTTAGAGCATCTGTAAAATTGCATTTTATGTATTGTAGGCCTTAAAAAACATCCTGATATGCGTATTTCATGTAAAAATATTGTAATATTTTTTAAATGTATTTTTTTAATAATTATAGTATTAAGATGTGTTAATTAATTTAATATTTATTTTTCATGCATTCTAGTGGGACTTTATATTGCACACATGCATTGTGTGTATCTTGCTGTGTGTACTTTCTCTCTGCATACGGCAAGTACCATTTAGCCAGAGTGCTCTTATACCCATATTCAAATACGGGCGGACGCTTGTGCAATTTCCATCCGATTTTAAAAAACGCACTTTTGATCACTTTGTGTGGATTCCTTGCCATTTATATCCATTAATCGTGGACCACAGGTCACAGTCTTTTCCAAGACAATGAACCAAAGCACAGCACCATTGCATCCTTTTTATTTGAGATTGCCATAAATTAAGTCTGCATATCTTCTGAGTAAGTTGGTATTCAGCTAAACATTTATGGTAGTACATAATGTACTGTAACACACTTGATATGCATGTGTTATTTTGCAAAATAAGCAGTTATATTTTACTGTAGATTTTAACATAATTGAAAACAATATTCATAAGGTGGCAAAGCCTAAAAACAGATATAAGAACATGAACTGCTGTCAATAAATAAAAGTATTTGATACAATCTCCTCACTAAAAGTACTTTCAATAATTTTATTAATCACCTATTTCAAGTTTTAATAATTACAGTTCAGAAAATGGTATAGCTACCGGAATGTTACAAGAGTCTTATTCTTGCAATATCAATAGTTTTCTTCTTTAAATTATGTACTGTCTTACATTTCAGTTCTTCTACATTTTGGAAATCCTATGTCAATTTCTTAGGTTATTAAGGTCTAAGAATGTTGGCAGTACTCTACAAATAGGAAGATGCATGCAATTACTATAAAGAGTATTGGACACATACACACTAGGAAACAGCATACTTGACATGCTACCTACAGTATCTTGCAAATAATGGGGAATAGCTTCAGACATGTTGAGTGAAATGAGAACAAATTACCATATCAAATGGATGAAATAACACAATTGTTTTTGGTTTGTCAGAAATCAAATTTGTTTCCAATGCTGAAGCCATAAAGGGCGAACTATTTATATAGGCATTTTGGTTTCTCAACATGTAACCCAGACCACAGACAGATCTATGTGTCAGTCTGTGTATTTCATGTGTGTAAGTTTATAGCCAAAACATCAGGCGTAAGTAAAGATAAGTGGAGTGGCGGGTGGATTTAACATGCATTTGCAGATGTGTGCAACTGAGACTTTTTGCATTTTCTACTGCATTCTACAGTAGAGATGGCAGGTCTTTTGCTGGCTTTGCAGTGTGCTGGGGGAATTTTCTGTGTGTTTGTTCCTTTTAGGATAACCCCACACTTTCAAGCACCTGCTATGAGTCTATAAATTGATTGAGCAACTTCCACTTCTGTATGTGTAAGTAAATATAAGTAAGGTTTAATTAAAATTAAACAGAAAAACAATTAAGAGTAGTATTGCATCAATAGTCTGCTTTGGCCACAAACTGCTGAATACATAGATTTATAAAGTCTTTTGTGCCAGAGATCTTAGTCACAGATCAGAGTTTATTTTAACATTTTGATCTGTGACTCAGAACTTGGGATCTGGGAGAAAGCAGAATAAGACCTAATTCATCAGGGAATACAAAGTAAACACAATTTGCGGCTTTTAAAATCGGATGCAAATTGCACGCAGCTACGCCAGTGTTCAAGTTAAAGGGGATCTCAAGAAATGATTCTAGTTGAATACGAGTCTAAGTACGCTCTGCTTATATAATATTATTATTATTATTATAAGCACACAGTACTAACAGTAGACTATACAGGGTGAAACCATACAGAACAATGAACAAAAAGTACCAATACTTCAGAAACTCTGGCTAGTCATTTGCAGTAAAGACGGAGCGGAAGAACAGGTATGGAGACAGGAGGGGAGGGGGCCCTGCTCATACGAGCTTACATCCTAAGAGAGAGTAAACAGACCAGGCACAAGAGGAGCCAGTTGAGGCAAGAGGAGAGAAGGGAGGACGAGCAAAGGGAGGAGATGGGGGTTAAGTAGATGGTTGGTAGGCTTTAAGGAAGAGGTGAGTTTTGAGTGCACGTTTGAAGGAGCACAGAGTAGGAGAGAGACGGATGGAACGAGGGAGGTCGTTCCAGTGAAGGGGGGCTGCACGGGAAAAGTCTTGGATTCTGGAGTGGGAAGAGGTGATAAGGGTGGAGGAGAGAAGGCGGTCGTTGGCCGAGCGGAGGGAGCGGGCAGGAGTGTGAATGGAGTGTGAATAATACTTGCGGTATGCAGTCAGACACAACACACTGCAGAATATGCACAATGCATATGTGCAAAATAAAGGCCCATCAGAAGGCACAGATAAAAATAAATACATATATTAACATTAATAATATAGTCATTAATAAACATACTTTAAAAATAAAAGTATTTTTATCAAAGCCATGAAATACATATATTAGGATGTTATATGTTATTGATGCCTACAGTAAATAAAATGCATTCCCATTTGCAACTGTCATTAGTATCAATTGGCACTTCCACCTGCCCTGTAGCTGTTGTGTCACGACTGAGTATAGCGTACCTGCTATCGTTGGCACTACTCGAAGGAAGGTGCGGAGTCTAACATGCCCCTGGTGTTCACCAGGGACCCCCGCAAGGAGATATGGACTCAGCTGCAGGAAACACGCAGGTCGCGGTCCTTCCACGAGTCAGATAGCAAAGCACGAGAGGAATGTCAGACAAGCCGGTTCAGCAACGGTGCGGGCAAGGCAGGTACACGAGGAGAATCCAAAGGGGTAGTGAGTCAAGCCAGGTCGGTAGCGTTCTGGCAGCGAAGTACAAAGGGAGATCCAAAAGGGTTGTCAAGGCAATCCGGGTCACAAGGGTCACAGGCAAAATGGCAATAATCAGGAGGCAGGCAAAAAGGTCAGGAGACAAGTTAAACACAGGAACACTGGAAACGCTGGAGGACAGGAAAGGACCTGAAACTCTGGCACTGGAGGTGGACCCAAGAGAGGCTTAAATGTATCCATTAGCCAATGAGGCTCAGCGCCGCAGCGCTAGTCATATTTTTAGCGCCATAGCGCTTCCGCAATACAGCGCCCCGTTGCCTAGCAACGGGAACGCTACTGAATCTGTAGCCAAGCGGCACAGCGGGACACCCGTCCCGATCTCTACAGGCGGCGCCTGACATGTTGCAACTGATATGGCTAAAAATCAGGTATATCACAGATGCCCAGAGCTTGAATCGGATGGATGTACATGTACTCAACCTCGGCCCGCCCTTACTTTACATTTACCACATGCATATCTGCCCTCCTTCCCCCGTACCGCCATTGAAATCATAGGCTTTCAGACGTGTCCTTTGCATTTGAAGATGAATTGCATGTACCTGTATCCACTGAAGCATACTCCAGTTCTGGGCATGCACAGAGCAATTTAATGCAAAATACGTCATGTATCAATATTTATATTCCTCGAAGAATTATGCCATACATTATATATATATATATATATATATATATAGATGTATATGTATGTATATATGATTTCATTGGTGTTTTGGAGGTGGTGGAATTATGTTTTCACGATGAGCAAGTGTATGGGGTTGATTCTTAGCTAAATATATGTGTATTCAGCTGCTTTTGGTCACAACCGACAGTGGATTCAACACTTTACTCAGCAGTGTTTCTCTGTTTTATCCTAAATACACCTTACCTATATTTACTTTGACCTGACCTTCTATACCTACTTGAATTTTGTTTTTGGGTGTTACACTCTCCAATATAAATGTCAATTGGCAGCATATAATGATATTTTAGTTCTGCACAGATAGAGCTCTGGCTCCTAAAACATTTGAAATTTCCCATGTATGTGTGTATCTGTCGGTCTGTGTGTCTCATAGGTGTGTGTGTGACATAGGAGAAGTGGGGACTCAGAACCCTGATCTTAGATGCTTTTTAACACTATTTAGTAAAATGCAAAGACATAGTAAGTGCTAATAATATGTATTTGTGCTAGGGATGTGCACCGGCCACTTTTGGTGTCTCCTGTTTTGTGTTTTGGATTCGGATTTGCTTGAGGTTTTGGGTTCGGATTTGTTTCGCAAAACACCTGACGCAAGGTTTTGGTTCGGATTTAAGGTTTTGGATTCGGATTTATTTTGAAAAAAACATAAAAAGTGTTAAAATCCAGTTTTTTGGTTTATTTTCACTCCTACGCTATTATTAACCTCAATAACATTCAATAACAATCATTTACACTAATTCCCAGTCTATTCTGAACACCTCACACCTCACAATATTGTTTTTAGTCCAAAACGTTTCACCGAGGTAGCTTTCTGGACTGCATAGTGCAGTGGTCCCGGTACACAATTTGGTACCGGGGCCACAATACCTCCGCCTTCAAATGGTCTGAATTCCACTGCACAGCTGCCTGCTCCTACATCCTCTGCAGCATATACAGGGTGTAGTTCGAGCATGTCAATACCTCTAGTTTTTGACGATGACAGGTCATTTTTATTAATTTATGATTTGGCAGCAACAGTCAACGTTGTTTAATATCTGATACGCCTCTATCTGGACTGCATAGTGGAGTGGCCCCGGTACCCAATTTGGTACCGGGGCCACAATACCTCCTCCAACTTTCAAGTGTAGTGTTTATAATTTATAAAAACTACAGTAGTTATAGCACGTCAATACCTCTTGTTTTAGACGACCATGTTACAGAGCATTCATCATTGAGATCCCATCAAGTATGTGAAAGACAGACAACGTCAAAGTGTTATTTGTTGACTTTGTTAACCAAAAAATTGTCCCTGTTGCAAATATTCGTGCAATGAAGAGTGACTTTTTCATTTAAAGGCTCAAGCTTTCAAGTGTAGTGTTTATAAGTTATAAACACTACAGTAGTTCAAGCACGTCAATACCTCTTGTTTTAGACGACCATGTTACAGAGCATTCATCATTGAGATCCCATCAAGTATGTGAAAGACAGACAGGGTCGAAGTGTTATTTGTTGACTTTGTTAACAAAAAAACTGTCCCTGTTGCAAATATTCGTGCAATGAAGAGTGACTTTTTCATTTAAAGGCTCAAGCTTTCAAGTGTAGTGTTTATAACTTAAAAACTGGACCTAAGCCGTTCCTTGCCACTAGGTGTCGTAAATGGCATATTGCCAACTTTACGTTTCTCCTCAGATGATTTTAAGTTTCTCTTTTTGCTACTTTTTGAGAACTTGGGCTTTTTGGATTTTACATGCCCTGTACTAGGAGATTGGGCATCGGGCTTGCCAGACGACGTTGATGGCATTTCATCGTCTATGTCATGACTAGTGGCAGCAGCTTCAGCATTAGGAAGAAGTGGGTCTTGATCTTTCCCTACTTTATCCTCCAAATTTTTGTTTTCCATTATATGTAGCACAAGAGAGCGTACCCCTAAGCCACACACACTCGGCAAAGCCTTTAAAAATTATATGCGGCACAGGAGAGTACCACTGGACTTATACTGCTGAATCAGTGAACTTTATAATATAGCAGTACCACTGGACTTATACTGCTGAATCAGTGAACTTTGTAATATAGCAGTACCACTGGACTTATACTGCTGAATCAGTGAACTTTGTAATATAGCAGTACCAATGGACTTATACTGCAGAATCAGTGAACTTTGTAATATTGCAGTACCACTGGACTTATACTGCAGAATCAGTGAACTTTGTAATATAGCAGTACCACTGGACTTATACTGCAGAATCAGTGAACTTTGTAATATTGCAGTACCAATGGACTTATACTGCAGGATTGTTTTTGGATATTTTTTTTCATTTCTTTTTTATATAATTATTTTTTTTTTATTTTTTTTATAACTTTTTTAAAAATTTTTATAACTTGGGAATAATGGGGAAATAACAATGCCCTTAGAAGGACAGAGCACAGGACACAGCACCACTGGACTGAACAGGACACAGCACAGGACCCAGCAGCACCACTGAACTCAGAAGGACAGAGCACAGGACACAGCACCACTGCACTGAGCAGAACACAGCACAGCACAGCTGTCACTCACCGGACTGTGAGTGCCTCTTCTCCCGTTGTTAGGAACCGTGGCCGCCCGCCATCCTGATGGTCTGCGCATGCGCAGCCTCTATGAACCCTTCAGACCTGTTGCTTTTAGTTAATTGGCTGATCAGGCAACACTCCCTATTTAAAGCACCTGTGGTCATTACCTCGTTGCCTGATCTTGGAGTCTCATTCCCTGTGAGTCTCTGAAGGTGTTCCTGTGTTTCATCATGTCTTCAGCTCCAGCTGATTCCTCGCTACTTCACTGCCAGTTTCCAGACCGCTTCAACTCTCCTGTGTTTCATCGTGTCTTCAGCCCCAGCTGATTCCTCGCTACTGCACTGCCGGTTTCCAGACCGCTTCAACTCTCCTGTGTTTCATCGTGTCTTTAGCTCCAGCTGATTCCTCGCTACTGCACTGCCGGTTTCCAGACCGCTTCAACTCTCCTGAGTTTCATCGTGTCTTCAGTCCCAGCTGATTCCTCGCTACTGCACTGCCGGTTTCCAGACCGCTTCAACTCTCCTGTGTTTCATCGTGTCTTCAGTCCCAGCTGATTCGTCGCTACTGCACTGCCGGTTTCCAGACCGCTTATACTCTCCTGTGTTTCATCGTGTCTACTATTCCTGCTGACCTCCGCAAGAATCATCATTGCTCCACTCGTGTTATGTTCTCTGTCTGTGTGCTTCACAGACACGGATTACCGCTACCACCTTCCTGTGGCCTCTACTCGTGTCGGCGTTCAGCCGCTCAGCTATCCCTGTGTTTCTCTCGTGACAGCCTGCTCAACTGAATCGCGGTATGCTTATCTTTTATTGACTTTACCAGTTTATTGCATATCCGCTTGGACTGTGTTCTGCTCATCTACGGAGTCCTCTATCTCACGAAGTTATAGATGCTATTGACTGTCTCATATGACCTGGATCTCAGGAGTGACTTTGTATCTTCAAGCAGCGCTAGTCATTTGCTATTGTATTATATATACCATTGGAATCAAGTTCCTTGTGCTCTCCGTGTTACCTTTGATGCTCCACTCATCTACCCTAGTGCCTATCCTCACCTATATATGCAGTGGTACAACTTGCTGAACGCAGACCACTGACTCCCTGTTTCCTATTGGCACCAGTTACAAGTGTCCTCACTATAAGCAGTGGTACAACTTGCTATACGCAGACCACTGACTTCCCCGTTACCTACTTGCACCTGGAACCAGTCCCATCACTACAAGCAGTGGTACAACTTGCTGTACGCAGACCACTGACTTCACTACCTCCTATCTATCCCTGGACATTCCTCTCACTATAGCAGTGGTACAACTTGCTGTACGCAGACCACTAACTTTCCTCACGTCTTCACGTCCATCCAGATCCTCGTGTTCATAGTGTTTAACCCATAACCTGTTGCTGCTAGTCATAGACTTTCCTCTAGCATCCTCTCACCATCTGCTGATTCTCCTGTTCCGCTAGTCACTCTGCTACCAGAAGACCACTGTGTGCATACACTACTCTGGTAAGACTACATCTGGTGATATCCTGGGCAAAGACTCCTAGTGCCCGTGACAGTAAGATCAGGCCATGACAGACCCAGGATCGGAACCCTCAGCTAAAGAGATGCTGCAGTATCTGGTTACCCGTATTGAACAACAGGATGTTCGCCAACAACAGTTGCTGCAATGTTATCAGACTTTAGCCTCCCAAGGAACTTCTGTGCAAAATACCGCAGCCACTGTTGATACTCCTGTGTCATCACCTGTTTCCCCAGTGCCATCCCAGGTGTCTACTGCTTCCACGATACACCTGCCTACTCCTTCAAAATATGATAGAGACCCCAAAACATGTAGGGGTTTTTTGAATAAATGCTCTGTCCATTTTGAGCTTCAACCTCACAATTTCCCTACTCATCGTTCCAGAGTGGCCTATCTCATCTCCTTGTTTTCCGGACAGGCTCTTGCATGGGCTTCCCCTCTATGGGAAAGAAATGATCCATTGCTACAAGATAGTGCTAAATTTATTTCCACATTTCGAAGTGTATTTGATGAACCTGGTCGTGTTATCTCTGCTGCATCCAGCATCCTCCGTCTACGCCAATGATGTCACACTGTAGGTCAGTATGTCATCTAATTTCAGATACTAGCCTCTGACCTTCAGTGGAACACTGAAGCTTTGATTGCCGCCTTCTGGCAGGGGCTTTCTGATAAAATTAAAGATGCACTGACCTCACAAGAATTACCCTCTTCCTTGGAGGATTTGATTTCTCTTTTCCATCGTGTGGACATGAGATTTCGTGAGAGAGATTCAGAAAAAACAACTTCCCATAAAGCACCTCTTCGCTCAGGACCTCAAGTTCGTCAAGCTCCATCTCCAGTAATACCTATGGAGATAGGTCGCTCCAAATTAACTTCAGAGGAAAGAGACCGAAGAGTAAAAAATAGACTCTGTATCTAATGTGCTGATTCTACTCACATGCTCAACTCATGTCCTAAAAAGTCGGGAAATGCCAGACCCTAACCAGTTCTGGAGAGGTGAAGTTAGGGTCTCTGGAGTCCTCGTCAAGTTCCACGAAATTAAAAGTTTGTGCTTTTGATGTTACCATTTCCTTTGCTACCAAATCCTTTGTGTCCCAAGCACTTATTGATTCTGGAGCTGCAGAAAACTTTATTTCTTAATCCCTTGTGAATCAATGGTCCCTACCAGTGGTTTCTTTAAAGGTACCTATTACCGTTACTGCAATCGATGGATCACGTATTATTAATGGTCTCATTACTCAGAGTACGTCTCCATTAACTCTTCAAATTGGAGCCTTACACCAGGAAAAAATGTCATTCCTAATTCTTCCTGTTACTACCAGTCCTATTATTCTAGGCCTTCCATGGCTTCAACTGCATTCTCCTCAGATTGACTGGAACACTCCTCAAGTTACGTCTTGGGGGCCTGAATGTCATCATCGTTGACTTACTCAAGTTGTTCCACTCAAGATGCAGCAATCCTCCATTTCACCGTGTCCACCGGGTCTTCCTCTTTAGTATGCTTCCTTTGCCGATGTATTTGATAAGCTTCAGTCTGAACGTCTTCCTCCTCACCGTTCTTGGGACTGTCCGATTGATCTTCAACCTGGCAAGACTCCTCCTAGGGGTCGTGTGTATCCACTTTCTTTATCGGAGACTCAAGCTACATCTGAGTATATCAAAGAGAATCTCCAGCAAGGATTTATTCGACCTTCTTCCTCTCCCGCTGGAGCAGGATTCTTCTTCGTGAAAAAGAAGGATGGGTCATTATGTCCTTGTATAGATTATCATGGACTCAACGCCATTACCATCAAAAATCGGTATCCCATTCCATTAATTACTGAGCTTTTTGATCGCATCAAGGGAGCCCGGATCTTTACCAATTTGGATCTCCGTGGTGCTTATAATTTAATTTGAATCAGGTCCGGTGACGAATGGAAGACAGCTTTCAACACCAGAGATGGTGTTTTTAGAGATGGAGTATTTAGTTATGCCCTTCGGATTGTTTAACGCCCTCGCTGTTTTCCAGGGTTTCGTTAATGAGATCCTCCAGGACTTGTTATATGTTTGTGTCGTCGTCTATCTGGACGACATATTAATCTTTTCCCAGGACCTGCCTTCTCATCATCAACACGTGGCAGAAGTATTTTCCAGACTCTGAAAAAATTCGTTATTCTGCAAGTTAGAAAAATGTTCATTTGAGTTGCCCCAGATTCCATTTCTGGGATATATTGTCTCCGGAGTCGGCCTTCAGATGGATCCAGACAAGGTGAATGCTGTGTTACATTGGCCTCAGCCAACTACTCTTCGTGCAATTCAGCGTTTTTTAGGTTTTGCTAATTATAACAGACGCTTCATCCAAGATTTTTCCACGATTGCATCTCCTATTGTGGACCTAACCCGTAAAGGGGCTAATACGAAACAATGGTCCTCCGAGGCCCTTCAAGCTTTCCAGTTTCTCAAAGAGTCCTTCTCCTCCGCTCCTGTTCTTCGACAGCCTGATGTGATGCTTCCCTTCTTCCTAGAGGTAGACGCCTCTAATGTTGGCTTAGGAGCCATTCTATCCCAAAGATCGGAGCAACAAAAATTCCATCCTTGTGCCTTTTATTCTCGGGGTCTTCTACCTGCAGAGAAAAATGATACCATCGGGGACAAGGAGTTGCTGGCTATAAAAGCAGCATTAGAGGAGTGGAGATATTTGCTGGAGGGAGCTCGCCATCCTGTGACAATTTTTACAGATCATAAAAATTTGTCATATTTACAGTCTGCTCAATGTTTGAATCCTCGTCAAGCAAGATGGTCTCTTTTCTTTTCTCGTTTTGAACTTATTATAACCTTCAAACCACCTGCTAAAAATAAAAAAGCAGACGCCTTATCTCGGGCATTCGTGACGTCCTCAGACGTTGAAGATGGTCCTAACCACTCAATATTAGATCCCAAATGTGTTTCTCTGGCCGCTTCATCCACTAAGGTGCTACCGTTTGGGAGAACGCTCGTGCCTCCATCCCTTAGGAAGAAAATCCTGTTGTGGTTTCATTCTTCACGTTTTTCTGGACATGCTGGTGAGCGCAAGACTTTCGAAATTCTTTCTCGTAGTTACTGGTGGCCTTCCATGAGGAAAGATGTCAAAGATTTTGTGGCTGCCTGTGAATTGTGTTCCCAGTTCAAGATCTCCCGCAGAACACCGGCGGGTCTACTTCAACCACTACCCATTCCTTCCAAGCCTTGGACCCATATTAGTATGGACTTTGTTACTGATCTTCCTTCTAGTAAAAAGTGTAATACAATTTGGGTAGTGGTAGATAGATTTTCGAAGATGGCACATTTTGTTCCTTTGACCGGTTTACCTTCTTAATCTACCCTGGCTGATCATTTCATCAAAGAGATTTTCCGTATTCATGGATGTCCTTCAGAGATCGTTTCAATTAGAGGGGTGCAGTTCGTTTCCAGATTCTGGCAAGCACTTTGTAAGACCTTGGGTATTCGATTATCACTCTCATCCTCCTACCATCCTTAATCAAACGGACAGACCGAGAGGGTCAATCAAGATCTTGAGACTTTCATAAGGATGTTCTCTTCAGTCAACCAAGATAACTGGGTCGATTTGTTTCCATGGGCTGAATTCGCCCATAACAACATGTATCATGAGTCATTTTCTAAAACTCAGTTTTTTGTGGTTTACGGTCACCATCCGTCTTTTCCGGAATTTCCTGCCCTCCCGCCCACCCAAGTTCCTGCTGTAGAGACTGTTTGTCAGACCTTCAAAAATATTTGGTCTCAGGTCAAAACCTGTTTAAAGAAGACATCTGCCAGATATAAGTCCTTTGCAGATAAAAAAAGAGACGGGCTATTCCACCACTTAAAATTGGAGATCGTGTATGGTTATCAACCAAAAATATTCGTTTGAAGGTCCCATCTATGAAGTTCGCTCCTCGTTTTATTGGTCCATATAGGATCATTCAAGTGATAAACCCAGTTTGTTTCAAACTTCTACTTCCTAAGAACCTTCATATTTCTAATGCCTTCCATGTGTCATTGCTCAAACCTCTCATCATCAACCGTTTCTCTGCTCCTCCTTCAGCACCTCGGCCAGTTCAAGATCTTTAAGAGGAGGACTTTGAAATTACACATATATTTGATGCGAAAATTTTGCGAGGTGTTCTTCGTTTCCTCGTTCATTGGAAGGGCTTTGGCCCTGAAGAGCGTTCATGGATTAGGGCTGAGTATCTCATCGCCCCAGCTCTTCTAAAAAAAGTTCTATTCCAAATTTCCGGGCAAACCCGGTTCCATGTGTTCTGTGCCCACCTTTAAAAGGGGGGGTACTGTCACTCACCGGACTGTGAGTGCCTTTTCTCCCGTTGTTAGGAACCGTGGCCGCCTGCCATCCTGATGGTCTGCGCATGCGCAGCATCTATAAACCCTTCAGACCTGTTGTTTTTAGTTAATTGGCTGATCAGGCAACACTCCCTATTTAAAGCACCTGTGGTCATTACCTCGTTGCCTGATCTTGGAGTCTCATTCCCTGTGAGTCTCTGAAGGTGTTCCTGTGTTTCATCGTGTCTTCAGCTCCAGCTGATTCCTCTCTACTTCACTGCCGGTTCCCAGACCGCTTCAACTCTCCTGAGTTTCATCGTGTCTTCAGCTCCAGCTGATTCCTCGCTACTTCACTGCCGGTTTCCAGACCGCTTCAACTCTCCTGTGTTTCATCGTGTCTTCAGCCCCAGCTGATTCCTCGCTACTGCACTGCCGGTTTCCAGACCGCTTCAACTCTCCTGTGTTTCATTGTGTCTTCAGTCCCAGCTGATTCGTCGCTACTGCACTGCCTGTTTCCAGACCGCTTCTACTCTCCTGTGTTTCATCGTGTCTACTATTCCTGCTGACCTCGGCAAGAATCGTCATTGCTCCACTCGTGTTATGTTCTCTGTCTGTGTGCTTTACAGACACGGATTACCGCTACCACCTTCCTGTGGCCTCTACTCGTGTCGGCGTTCAGCCGCTCAGCTATCCCTGTGTTTCTCTCGTGACAGCCTGCTCAACTGAATCGCGGTATGCTTATCTTTTATTGACTTTACCAGTTTATTGCATATCCGCTTGGACTGTGTTCTGCTCATCTACGGAGTCCTCTATCTCACGAAGTTATAGATGCTATTGACTGTCTCATATGACCTGGATCTCAGTAGTGACTTTGTATCTTCAAGCAGCGCTAGTCATTTGCTATTGTATTATATATACCATTGGAATCAAGTTCCTTGTGCTCTCCGTGTTACCTTTGATGCTCCACTCATCTACCCTAGTGCCTATCCTCACCTATATATGCAGTGGTACAACTTGCTGAACGCAGACCACTGACTCCCTGTTTCCTATTGGCACCAGTTACAAGTGTCCTCACTATAAGCAGTGGTACAACTTGCTATACGCAGACCACTGACTTCCCCGTTACCTACTTGCACCTGGAACCAGTCCCATCACTACCAGCAGTGGTACAACTTGCTGTACGCAGACCACTGACTTCACTACCTCCTATCTATCCCTGGACATTCCTCTCACTATAGCAGTGGTACAACTTGCTGTACGCAGACCACTGACTTTCCTCACGTCTTCACGTCCATCAAGATCCTCGTGTTCATAGTGTTTAACCCATAACCTGTTGCTGCTAGTCATAGACTTTCGTTTAGCATCCTCTCACCATCTGCTGATTCTGTTGTTCCGCTAGTCACCCTGCTACCAGAAGACCACTGTGTGCATACACTACTCTGGTAAGACTACATCTGGTGATATCCTGGGCAAAGACTCCTAGTGCCCGTGACAACAGCACAGCACAGCGCGAGATATAGCAGGACAGAGGACCACCTAACACAACCTCCCTCTACCCTGATCATTGCCAGAGTGAAGATGGCGGCGGCTAGCGGGGAATTTATAGAATCCGAGTATCGCGAGATCCGACAGCGGGATTATGACTCAGAGCCTCGGTTTCAGTTTTGCAATTGGCGGGAATACCCGGATCTGTCTTGGATCCGGCTCGGATCGGCAACGTTCGGGTAGGCTCGGATTTCAGATGTATATGTGTGTTGCTTTTAGAACAGGTATCACGCAGGCGATTTAGTCAAACTTGCCGCAAATCACTGGAAATTCAACAAAGAAATCTCTGCATTGTTTAGTCCTGATACTGATTGACTAGACAGCTCCAACAGCATGCTGGATTTCACAGAAACTGCTCTTACAAAAGTAGCTAAAAGTAACTACAGTCAAATTAAAAGGTGAATATTCCCTCAACTTCTGGATCTCCCACCTTCATTTGACACTGTTGACTACATATGCTCCATTTCCTTGATATCTGCAGCACTGCTTCTCCCAATTTTATCATACTTATAAGACTAGTCACTTACCCAACATCTCAAACTATCTTTCAAATATATACTTAGGATGTCTTAAAGGGATGTAAAGTTAAACATCTATAAGCTGTATTGGTTGTATTCCTACTATCACCTTCCCAACCTCTGCTTCAAACAGTCAATGGCACCATTATTCTATCCACTTTCCATCATCACTAATTCAGTGTCAATCTTACTCTGCACTTTCCTTTATTCCTCACAAACAGAAATCTCTGAATTATGCCACTTCAACATCTCCAAAATATATATCTTTCTGACGCGAAATGCCACAAAGCTCCTGATCCATGTACTCACAATTACCCACCTTGACTATTGCAACTTCCTTCCGTGTGGTCTACTGTTAACAAGACTACATGCCTTTACAATCCACTATGAATGGAGCTATAATATTCCTTATGTGCAGCCCGGCTTTGTTAATCCACTCATTGGGTTCCTGTACACAATAGAAAAAAATTCAAAGGGCTGATTGATCCCTATGAGTCCCTGAAAATTCTTGTTTCACCTATATTTCTAACACATCCATTCTCTCTCAAGCACCCTCTGAAATACTCCAATGACCCTGTAAAGACTTCTCTCATAAAATCATACCATGCACAGAATACATCTCCCAGGAAGCTCCCCATCTAGGGAATTCTCTCCATCAGTTTCTTATCAAATTTCAAATTATTTGATTAGTTCCTGTAGACTTACTTCTTCAAATATGTCTATCCTTCTTCCTCTCCTATATAATCACTACTTGTACACTGAAGATACAATGAGGCTGTCTTTATTTCATGTGTTCTTCTTTTCAATACTTTAATTACATTAGTATTTGTGCTCTTGTAAATGCTATTTCTCATATAAAGTGTGCCTTGACAGCTAAAATGGCATCCCATTGAAAATACAGGCAAAAGTGCAAATCCTTCCTCCTCTGACAATGAATTAAAGCCCTATGACCTCATGCTAAATCAGAAATCCCTCCTTAAATGTACATTCTCCACCCCACCCTCATAAATATCTCGTACTGAGTCTGGGCGCCTGTATATAGCTCCTGCCTCCACAGGAAACAAAATGTATACCCCAGGATCTGCCACAATCTTGACATGCTAACCAATGCACTCACCCATACTAACAAGTGTAGTTGGGTATGACATTATTAATGCTATAGTGCTGCACTGTGGAGCCGTAGATTTTCTATTTGCAGGGCTACACTGTATCCCAATTTAACACCGTGCTCCATAAACTATTTGACCTTGAGTTAAGCTTTACCTAACCCTTATATACTGCCAGCTGGACCACTCCCCTCCCTAACACTTAAGGTAAGATAAAGGACCCTTACAGCAGACCTGGCACCAGAGCCACCAGTGTTATTACTACCTAGCACTTTGAGACTTCAATCCTATATTCTCTACCAGGCAGGCTTTCTCTAGTCTGCAAAGGAGTGGTAGTAAGTTTTGGTAAGTAGCAGTAAGCAGCAGTATGCAAAAACAGGAATCCCACAGCCATCATAATCATTTATTTATTTATATATATAGTGCCACTATTTCCGAAGTGCTGTACACAAAACACACTCACGTCAGTCCCTGCCTTACAGTCTAAATTCCCTAATACACACACAGACAGACTAGGGTCAATTTGATAGCAGCTAATTAACCTACTGGTATGTTTTTGGATTGTGGGAGGAAACCAGAGCACCCGGAGGAAACCCACTCAACACAGGGAGAACCTACAAACTTCACACAAATATGGAGCAAAATGGTATGTAGAGGGAGCCAAGTAGGTGTGAAGCAGAGTCAGGCTGTTACACCCGCTCCCAGGCATTAGCAGAATTTTTTTATATGTTCATTTATTGTAGTATTGTTTACTTATTTTAGAACTAAATACTGAATTGTGTATGTGTTGCCTTTAAACTATATTATATTATGTCTATTGTGTGCAGGAAGTTGTCATTTTAGGAGTCTATTTATAAGATTAAATACATTAAAATTAACAAAATGCCACTGTTTCATGTTTCATTGTTTCACTGTTTCATGTTTGATAAACATGTGTGTGGTACAATCATCAACTGATCCTCAATTCAAATTTGTGGTATGAAATTTGCTGCCCACGATAGCAGGTTACCTATTGGGTTGTCTGATTGCTTTTGAGATTTGTAGTTTGCATTTGAGGTCCGTCGTCTATGGTTGGCATTCAAGGTTCACGGTTTGGTCACCTGTTCGTTCCTGTTAAATTATTATTAGTGTTTTCAAATATTTGTATTTTTAAACACTATTTCAAGAAAATTTATAAATAACGAAAACCTTTTCTTAACATTTTTTTTAATGTTAATTTGAATTGCGAAATCTACTGTCACATTCAAGATTCACCGCTTTTAGAATTTTTATAGCATTTAGACAAACAGATAGTAAAGTGTATTTAACCTTCCTTGAAAATAAAATAATTATTGAAAAACCACCCTGCTCTTATTACTACACCGCCACTCAGTGTATAACGAGGTACTGCCAACAAGACAACTGCACCCTCTGCAATCTGCTTTGCTCTTTGCAAGAGACAGGACAAGGTGCTTTGGTACTGAAGGCAATGATCTAAAATATCATCCACACACATTCATATCACACTTCTTCCATCCAGTAAATATCCCACTGCCTGCAGCACATGGTCCTCTCTGCATTGGAACAAATGGGTGTAATTTACAAACCATATAAAATACAACCCTGCAGAGAATTTTATGACGTGCAAATGCAAATATTTGCCCACCTAGTACACAGATATGCACCCTGTTCCCAAATGATAACTGCCTCCATAAACATGCTCTGGAGAACCTTCTGCAGAGTTGCAGATGAGGATGAAATATGCAGGATGGAAATAGTCACTTCAAAGATCTTGCTACTATAGCACGGTGGCTAAGTGGTTAGCACTTCTACATTACTGTGCTGGGGTCATGAGTTCAATTCCCGACCATGGCCTTATCTGTGTGGAGTTTTTGCAGTGTTTGCGGTGGTTTTCTCCTGGTGCTTTGGTTTCCTCCGACACTCCAAAAACATACTAGTAGGTTAATTGGCTGCTAACAAATTGACCCTAGTCTCTATCTCTGTCTGTGTGTGTGTGTTAGGGAATTTAGACTGTAAGCTCCAATGGGGCAGGGACTGATGTGAGTGAGTTCTCTGTACAGCGCTGCGGAATTAGTGGTGCTATATAAATAAATGGTAATAATAATAATAATAGCTTTAGGTCAAGTCTCTTCATTAATTTCAACATTTATACTTTTATCCTAAAATACAGCTCTAATTTCTAATTTATGTCCTAAATACGTCATGAGCGTGAGCAGACATTGAACTGTCTTTATTTCATGGATGGATCACATTCGAGCAATTACTTCCTTTCTGCATTGGTAGAATGGTAGAATCACTATAAATGCACCTGGAAAGTCCACGTGGTGTCACTCCACCCCAGTGCTCACAGTGCAGCACAATGTTGTGAGGCAAGTGTCACAGGTTATGCTTCTTTCACTCAGTCAATAGACACACACTAAGAAGTTCTTTGTGGAATAGCTTTTGTATTAAACTGTGTAGTTATCTCAGTACACAGACATGACACATCTTGCAGGTAAAACCAATATGAGAACATACTAGAACATTCTATTACAACAGAGTACATTGCTGTAATAGAGTGACAATTCAGTAACAAATTAAGGAACAGAGCCACCTGCAGTCCCTCCAGTAAAATCACTCAAGCAACATTTATCTGAGCCTGCTGCAGTGACAGCCAGGTTCACCCTTCCTTAACCATTAGCTGCTATTTTGCTATTATGAGCAGCACAGTGGCTTAGTGGCTAGCCTCTACCTTACAACATTGGGGTCATGAGTTTGATTCCTGACCATGGCCTTATCTGTGTGGAGTTTGTATGTTCTCTCCGTATTTGCTTGAGTTTCCTCCGGGTGCTCCGGTTTCCACCCACACGCCAAAAACATTCTAGTAGGTTAATTGGCTGCTATCAAATTGACCCTAGTCTCTCTATCCCTCTCTATGTGTGTGTTAGGGAATTTAGACTGTAAACTCCACTGGGGCAGGGACTGATGTGAGTGAGTTCTCTGTACAGTGCTGAGGAATTAGTGGCGCTATATAAATAGCTGCTGATGCTGATAATGATGCTAATGGTGATCAAATATAGCAATAATACATCTGAACCCTAACACCTCTTCCTTTAGACTGTACACAGGTCTAACAACATCAAGATTAGATACAAATAATGTGAAAAAGTAGGTGCTGATGTGTTACCTCACTAGTAAAAGCATATAAACAATATAGATATTATAAAAAATATACTTTATTTTTGAGTGAGATGTCATTTTCAATCTTCTTACTCTTGACTTAATTTCCATGATAATCTCTTAAAGAGCTGTAGCAATCCCTGGGTCAACCATGGAACAATACTTCTGATAAATAAATCATCATTGATTACACTCCTGTGTTGGAGATACTGGGAAATTTTCATGTTAAAAAAATCTCCATTTATTAGATTACTTCAAGGATATCCTTTTTGTTAACCTGGAAAATAGACACAGCATGGAGCCGCCACTGGCACAAAGAGCAACTTCACCTGAACCAGGTACTAACCCCCAGGGCTAATCTAGGGAGCATGCCAGCAGAGTTAATCACATCTCCAATGATTAGGCTTCTTAGCATGAGATCCAGGAAATTGCCTTGCTAATTTCATCAACAGTGATTCAGCTCCTCTTGAGAGCTTGATTGTGTGAACCTGATATCCTCAGACAACGTGGAGCCACTGCTGGAGGGTGAGACTGAATTGGGCACCATGTAAACAGCCCATGTTGCTGCATCAAAAACACACTCTGCATCTTGGAAGAACCAAGAATTAGGGCTGATGTTGGACTGACTGAAGATTGGAGCACTACAGAAGAACTGTGAGGATAGGTGAATCCATTTACTTCATCTGAACACCTGCGGACCTTGTTGATCTATGTATTCACCAAAAGCAAAGTGACATTGCAGCATGGCCACTGCAGCAGCCAGGAGAGAATCCTCCACAGAGGTTATGCAAGCCAGGATCTGATACCCCAGGATGGATATTGGAACACCAGTATAATGTTACATTTGTAACCCGTGTGTGATATACAGTATGTTCCATCTGCCAAAGTATGAAATTATTAACCATTTATTGAAAGTGCTATAATTGCTGGTGGTGTTTTGCATTAATAAGCTGTATGAATATTTGTTCACAGTATTGAGGGTAAATAGCCTATGGGTGTTCAGTATCATGACATTGGCCAAACAGAGCCCAGAGGTAGTCATGGTTTACCTCTTCAAAGACTGTAGACTTATCCAGTGCAAGCAGGTTATTTCCCTACTGTCTCAGAGCCTCCTGTGCCAAGGACTACACTAAAGGAGCTAATCCTTTTCACAGTGCTGGGTTGGGAAGGAGAAAGCAGCAAACTAGAATATTTCATTAGTCTGTAAAAGAGCACTTTTACCTGAATCTTATGGTCCACATTGTGAAGAGAGATGCAGGGCTAATTATCAATTCTGGATAGGTCCTACCCCTGGGATATAGAACAAAGAATAAATGGAATAGAATACAGAATAAGGGCAGAATCCCTCATGGAGGGAGGGAGTAATCGATCACCAAGACCCTTATTAAAAACATTCATGAGGTGAGGGGCCAAGATAACTTTAAAAGCTTTGTTAAACTTAGATGGTAGAACATGTGTGCTTTAGTGTTTTTGATAGACAAGCTGTCTATGGCCTCTTTGACTTATGTCTATCGTTTTACCTGCCTCCACGTCTTCCAAATGAGTGTGACTGCCCCCCAGTCCCAGAGTCTCCTACAGAAATTGCTCCATATTTTCTCACTACATAAAAAAGACTTTAATATACCAAGAGTGTCTCCTTGTTTGCCATGGAAGACACCCTTTTTGTCGCTCTCACTCTCTTGTTGTCAACCAAGTTCCTGCAACTCTGGTTAGAAGTCCATTGAGTGGTAAGAACCAACATCCCTCTCCAAAACTAAGGATGCATACAAATTATTCCTTGAGCAAATATTTATCTCTGCAGATGTTCCTTTGTCTCCACCCTCAGAGAACAGGAACCTAATTTACACAACAGTTGTACTTTAGCTTCGAGTCTGTAGTAACATTTTGAAGTGTATTTCTTCAGCATCTCCCACCACTCTAAACTACTTAAACTGGTGTCCAAAAGAGTTTCCTGGGTTTGAATGAAGTCACTTAAAGACTATATAACCTCATCCTCCTTTAACAGTTCATCAATCAGACGCCAAATCTGAGGAGATTATGAAGCAATCAGGGTCATAGATAGGAAAAGGTGATCTGAGAACTCAACTGCCCTCAGCTCAGGAGTTAAGTTTACATAGTCCTCTTTAACAAAAATATCTACCTATCCTCGACCTACAGCTGCCTCTATAATAAGTCAAACCTTTGAGGTCTGGATAGTTTTTAATATGCATCTAGCAAACCCACCTCTCTAGTCATAATATTCCCAAAAAATTATTTATAGTCCAAGGTGGTCCTTGAACCTCATCTGTTTTTGTGCCTAATCATTGAAGTCACCTGCAAAGACCCCTGATGGGTGTTAAAACAAAAGGCTTTATCTAAGTGGAGCAACATTTACTCTTACACTTTGTTTGATGCCCAACAATATTAAAAGCTTTAGATCGTGGCCCCTCAATCTGATATCCAAAATCATACATGTAACCTGCTGAATGTTTATCAAACCAGTAAAAAACACTGACAATCCACCTTACAGTTCAGCTGGAGAGGACAATAGGAGGAACACTTTCTCCACTCATGCTTTGCTTTGTGAATATTAGCAAGGCACCCTACCCTAGATTCCCACATAAATAAAATCAAATCCTCAATCGTGCTGGAAAAATTGACTGTCTTGTAGAGCTTGTTCAGGAAGAACAGACAACACAATAATGGTGGCAATTCTAAAGGGCTGGGGATCCATCATTCAGGGTTTTAGAAGCAGAACCTGTTCACCTTCTTTTTTTGTCTGTCTTTGTGACTCTTTGTCAGAGTAGCCTCTCATTTTAACCAGAATACCTGATGACAGAGCATCACTGTCTGAAAAGATTACCCCCTAAAAATCATCCAGTCCCTGGGTAGCGGGCAGAGCGTTGACACAGAGACGCTGGGTTCAACACAGGACAGTTGGGGAACGGATTCGAGTGTAAGCTCTTATCTGTACTAGCGATTTTCAGAAGTTACAGATGGAATGATACATTACTTGGTAAAACATAGCTCTTTTTTATTGTTTCTGACTCATATGTTGACAGGGTGTAACCTGGCCCACTTTCCTCACTATTGGTCACTGAGATGAAAGGGTCTAATTAACTTAATTAGCATGCGAGTAACCTGTCTTTAGAAGTTACACAACAAAACCAAAATTCCTCCCCTGGCATACTGTCATAAATCAATATATTTCCTATACAGAAATACAACACAATATTAAAAAAAATCAGTATACTTGCAATGATATAAATTGGCACCTGTGGCACTTATTGCAATACATTTCTACAATAAATTATTTCTATGCAATACAGTCACAGACGCGATGCCTTGAGAATCACGTCATGGAGTCTACAAATCCTGCCCACTTTACTAGCAAGTGGGAAAATGCCGAAAAATGCCCTGCGTTCCTGGGAGTCCAGGAGACCTACCCTGAATTTAGGAGTTTCTAGGACATTCCGAGAGAGGTGGCAAGTATGCTCTTACCCCTAATGCACTAGATACTACTTCCACTGGTGACCTATTACTCTGTGGCTTAGAGATTATCATTTTTTATCATTGTACCTCTATCCACTAATGCAATCTCCTTCTCATCTTACTCATCATTTTCAGAATTGTGAGAAAAGGAGAAACTATTACTTAATAATATGTACCCAACAACACCTTTGCTTTAGCATTCTCTGGTGCTGAAGGCTTTGATGTGGGAACCTGCTCAAAGAGCTTTGTGGAAACCACTTTCAACAGTGGGTTAGAAGTTCTCTGTGCAGCTAATTCACCTGATTGTAATACAGAACTCTCCACTAATACACTTACTTCCCCCATCTCCTCATCTGATACCCTTTTGGCGCATGCCCTAGCTGCTGACACATCAAACTATTTTCTCTGTGCATATAATGCCGAGATGTCTAAATTATCCTTATGTCTGACAATGGTGGTGCTGTTTTGTATAAAGACATTGTATTCTGTCTCACCCCCAACATGAGCAGCAGGTGGACTGTGGACAGGTCCAGAGACAAAATAGTGGATCCTTCTCTATGATAATGCTCCAGCCCACACCCTTTTCTCCTCATCAGGCACTTTAGCTAGAGTGGTGTATACATATGTATATCTATGTAGCCAGTACATATTATAAATATGGAACAATTATTATTTCCTAACAAACAATGTACCCTTTACTAATTCTTGTCTAGTAATTGGTTTGATCGGAACTCCCTTCACCTGTCCTTCCCCTTCCATCTCCTGAATCTCTGCCCAAAAGTTTGTAGCCTGTTGTAAGTGCAGAAACTGACATTGTATTCTGTGCAATTAAAGGGATGGATAAAGACAAAGTGTTCGGATGCTAAAAAACCCAAACCGAAGATAATAGCCAATACAACACCTCCGGGGGAGGGGATAGAAACCTTTACCTGAACATTGCAGTTGCAGGACATACCTCCTCTTAGGTGGCGGACCAATTGCACTTGGTTGATTATCGGTACTTATTACCAGCTCACCCTGGCATATGATTTGGGAGCTCTATCTGTATTGTCACTTGTGCCAATTGAGACTGCCCTCTGTCTCATTTGTACATTCACTACTTCTCCAACCTGCTACAACACTGCTATGGCCACAGCTGAGCTGCTTGCATCAGTGATGTTAGCATTTAAAGCTTTAACTTCTATACTATCATTACTAAACCCTGGAGCTGTCTGGCTGTTTGTCTCACTTACACGGCAAACTCCTTTATTTATCTTGTTAGTGCCTAGGTTTACGTTAAACATTTTCCTCTGATGAAGCCGCCATGAAAAAAAAGGGGGGCAGAGAAATACATTAGGATGTGACCCACTGACATATTCAGAGATAAGGATTTGGACCCTCAAGTTATCAATTTGGTGTGTCATAGGTTGGCTGTGAATTGACACTGCTACTTGGGGCTATTCCTCCCATACAAAGTTGACCTCTACAGCTAAGTATTTGGGGAGTTCAATTAAAAAAACATAGGATTGGGTAAGTTCTGAAAAAATACTAACTAACCATATTAATATTAATTAGTTACTACTGTTTCACTAACACAGGAATTGTGAGCTAATACAATAATGAAATGCATACATAAGATCAGTGGCCACATTAATATTTTAAATCGTAACTAACTAGACAGTTCCATGGTTCCATAAAGGATTCTTGAAAGCACCATAATTCTAGCTTACGATGACACTTTATGTTGTTTATTCTGGTTTGCAACAAATTCAGTTTGGATGTGAATTTAAAATGTGACATTATTATCTGAGCCAGCAAAACAGAAAAATATATCAGCATAACGTTTTATGTCATATTTTTAATAAATTGTAGATTTTCACCTATGATGATAGCAGACACAATAATATTTATATAATTACTGTTACTTTAAACAGATGGCTTACCTTCACTGTTAGCATTCACACCAGAAACATTTACATTGCGACTGTTACCTTTTACAGAATGCTTACCTTATGCTGTTAGCAGACAAATTAACATTTGCTATGCCACTATTATCTATCACAGACAGCTTACCTTCACTGTTAGCGCTCACAGTGCACACATTAACCTCTGCATTGCTGATGTTATATTTCACATTCATGCTTACTTTTGATTCTAGCACTTACAATAGACTCTTTCACATTTGTACTGCAGCTCTAATAGATTTAAGCAAAGTGTTCTCTTGTCTTTCCTTGTCAACTTTTCGACGTTAAACATTTGGGTCTAACAATTCAGATTAAAGAGGCTCCTGGGAGGTAATTCCTGCCTGTAGTCCATTTGCTCTGCTTGAGGGAAGCACCTCCTCTCTCCTCGTTTTTCTTTTGGCTTTGGCCAAGACCTGCAGATTTTCAATGGCACTATTTTAGATTTATTAGTTTCGGTATTAATTTTCTGCAGTCTAGCACCTGATTATTTTATTTTTTTCTTGATAATAATTACACTTGCTTCTGTTATCCTTCACAGGCAGCTTACCTATGCTGATAATTAATGCAATAACATTTACATCGCCACTGTTACTTTCAACAGATGCATAGCCTTCATTGTTAGCTCATTGTTAGCTCTCACAGCAGACACATTTACATTTACATTGCAATTGAGTCTGGGGTTTGCCGTTTTTCTTGGGTCTTCATATTTACCCAGGCTACAGCTCCCTGATTATAGAGGAACTGGAGGCTTTAAAATCCACAAAACTTGTGGACCCTCCTGTGGATACCCCCTATGAGGATCTATGGACTTACACCCAGGAACTGCTGCATACTCTGGAGCTTCAATCAACCACAGTCTCACAACTCAATTGCTTCTCCCTGGATTAACCACTGGGGCTAGAACACAGATCAGTGCTTCTCATCTTTCTGTCAGACCCCCTGCTAGAAGCAGTTCCATGGTGTCTACAGATTCTAGGTTCACACAAAAAAATCACCTGAAAGGGGCCTATTCACTAGTAATAATGTTAGCAGAGGCAATGTTAGTGGTTTAAACCCTTCATTGCTGGAGTCTAGATGGCTGCTCTTTGGCTGTTTCATGCTTTCTACTGAGTGTAGCTGACTCTCTGTAACACTGACCCAGCTAGTGGTAGCTGTTTAACTTGTAACTTAGTTTCTGTCTGGATATTAGGTCTCCAGCGTGGTGAAACATAGTTAAATCATACAGTATTATAATAATACATTGGGGCAGATATATCGGGTATAAATAAGGAGGGCAAGAACCAGCAGGTTTGACCTTTATTGAAAATGCCTGTAGCTGCCTCTCCTGCAAACTTGGGACCTGGGCAACAGAATGGTTACAAAGTATTCCTGGTTAAAGTCCACTCCTTGTGTGACATGAGACACAGTTATGTTGGGAAAAAGTGAAGCCCTCATTCCCTTGTTTTACCCTTTGCACATTTCAGCCTTTTAAAAAATAAAAACTTATGTTGTATTTATTAAAAATGAAGCCCTTAAGCTGAATGCAGATAAACACAGCTGCTTGTCACGAAGCAGGCACGGACATTACAGGGTTAAATGCGGGAGGTGTTTGGTTCCCGGATGTTAGGGGGAAAGTAGGAGGAGACTTTTGATATATACCACTGACTAGGCAGTGCTACTTCCTCTTGTCATCGGGATTTCCCAACCACCCTCTCTGTTTGCATTAAGTTAGGGCTTAGTGGAAGAAGAAATGGGAAAGGTTGGCAGGCAGGAGAGCCATACTCAGGGAATCAGCAGTCTGTAGTTTATTGTTTTGAACTATAGTATTTCCTGAGGAACTGCTAATTGCTAATGTGTTTGGACACAAGATGTCACTTTTACACACAACTGATTTGTTTACTTTACTATTAAAACACCCTTCAAATGTAAACTGTAAAGCCAATATAAATGTACATATATTTGGTTGTGGAATAGGGTCTTAAATCTGTAACTGAGCTATGTAAATAAAAAAAAAAAAACGTAACAAGCAGTATTAAAATCAAAGGTATAACATATGCCAATGTTTCAATAAAATTTAAAGACACAGGAGCAGAGAGTTGTGGTTCCTTGGTGAACATAAGGAATAGTGGTGCAGCGACACAAACAACTTCTTGCTTTTTACATAGTTTTAATGTCAGGATGGTAAAGTAATTAATACCATAAATATTCTACACAGTTTCTTGTGACCCTAAACACTAAATAAACAGAGACCAACTCTACAGCTACTTGTCATCTTGTCATCTTCTCTAGGAGCAGTCACCCTGAACAGTGAATCAAACAGGTTTTTATACCTGACACTCCTCCCACAGCCCTAGCTCAATGGGCAGTTGACACTTCCACCTTCCTTTTAAAAAGGAGCTCTCATGACCTGCTTCTGTTTGATTCCTCTTAATACAGGCACACCCTGTTAGCTTTTGCATAGGAAAATACATTTCCAAAGCATGTAAAGTTAAATCAGACCCTATATGTTATGGCTGATGGTGCTGACATGATCTCCCAGACCAGATGGTAGAGATTTTTGTCTTTAGCAGCCGCCTTTTCGTAGAGCTTGCTACGCTCACAGGTATTCAGATGACCCAGGTCTTAAACTCAGCATAGTGGGAGCCTATGTACAGAAACTGTAGCGTAGGAGATTAGAGGAGTAATCGGAATAGAAGAGAGTAATCACAGTCCAACGGTTGACGTTCCGAAGCGGTCAGAATAATCAGGGACAGGTCAAGGGTCAGGGCAGGTTGCAAGCTAGGAGAATCCAGTAAACAGGCAGAGGTCAGGGGCGATCAGCAAAAAACATGGTCCAGAACAAGCTGAGGTCACAACAGAGCTCAGTCAGAAGTTCAGCAGAGTATCCACAGAGCAGGTCAGCAATCCACAGCATGAACGCTATAACCGGCAGGTGCCTTAAATACCAGATCTGGCCAATCAAAGAACAGGGGCACTGACACTGTAATTAGGCTACCAGAGTGTGACTAATTAATTAGTCCAGACTGGTGACGGCCGGAACGCGACCAGGCAGTAAATACTGAGTTGCAGCGTCTCGGACAATTCCTCGTCTTGTAACACTATACTTTTATTTTGCCATACATATGTCCTTTCCCTGTTTATATTTAAATTAGGTGCACTGTTTCACAAATGTGTTACTCTACTTGCATTCTTTCTCTGCAGACTGTCAGTTAAATGTTTCCCTTTGTTACATATCCCTTCCTCTAGTGTCACCAAGTAGGGGGGCGCAGATTTCATGAGGAGCGCAACTTTTCATGACAATGCATCTGCATTTTTATGCAGAATCCCGGGTCTATATTTTACGGAGACCTTAAAGAGGCTGCAATGCCAAGAACCAGCGGGCTACGTTTGCATTTTCCTCCTGGTTGTTCTACATCCACCGCAATGGTGCATGGTTTGTTATTAATGTGAATTCTCTGCCTAGGAAATAATATTAAAGAGCTTCTGTAGTCCATTTTATGATGAGACATTCATTCTCCACGGTGGTATATTTTGTTCCCTTGAAAGTAACTTCCGACTTAGGTACAGGACAGGGGTTTCCACTCCATCCTTCTCCTGTGACAAGATTGCATCTAAGCAGACACTGAAGTCATCAGTTTGAAGGAAGAACCTCCGGGTAAAGTCTGGTGCTTGTAGAACTGAAGAGGAACAGAGGGCTAAATGAAGATCTGACCAAGCGGCTTCTGCAGAGTCAGACCAAGCTAATCTAGCTGGAAAACTTTTTTTTAAAGTATCCATAAGTGGAGCAGCTCTAGTGGTGAAATGGCTTACGAATCATCTGTAGTAACCTATTAAACCTAGGAAGGGTTTTAGTTGAAATTTCTTTTCCAGTCTTGCCAAATTTTTTACCTGATCCACTTTGTATAGTAGGGGTTTTACTTGCCCTCGACCAACAACGTAAATATTTGGCTTCCCTCATGGCTATGGCACATGAGAGTATATAAAGCCATATAGATTAATCATACATATAATAGCTCCAACATAAACACCATGAGGTTCAGCTGGTACCTGTCAAGTCTCGTAGGAGACTCCTATTATGAGTTATTACCGGCTTTCCCAAGTCGCGGAGTCTAACGGACCCCCTGGTCCTCACCAAGAACCGCCGCAAGGCGGGATGGGTTTTGCTGCCGTAGGCCCGCAAGTCGTGTCCCTTAGGTTAGCCCACTGGCATAATAGATGAGAGGCTGTAAATGGGAGATCTGGAGAGCAGACTCTGAAGCGGTAAAGCACGCCAAGATAAATTAGCTGAATAGATCAGCACACACTAAAGAGTCCCGTCACGTCTCAGTGAAACACTGGGTTTGGTACACCAAAGAGATACCAGCTTCAGGAGAGTCGCAGAGTCAGATACGCTGATAGTCAGACAGCTGAATGGACAATGATAATATCCGGGTCGGACACACAGAGGCACAGACAGCAGAGAAGTCAGTTTCAATAGCCGGGTCGAATACACAGGAGCACGTGCAGCAGACTAGTCAGATACACAGGAACACAGGCAGAGGGTAATCCAGAAACAGTGGTCTAACAAGCCAGAGGTCATACATGGAGCAACACCGGGAAGCAGCACAGGATACACAGACGCCAAGCTGTAACTTGTTGTTCTGACACAGGCAGTGTGTCAGAGCATGCAAGATATAGGGGAAAGGAATTCAAATTTCCTGCATCTGTGTCACATGACCGCAGCCGCGCATTGGCCGCCTGGAAGAACAGAGCGGTGGTGATCGAGAACAGAAGTGAGGTACATGTAGCAAAACCATGGAATGGAAAAAATTGCTAGCAGAGATAGAAAAAAATATAGTGTCTCACAGGTCCTGATGTATAAAGTTGATGTACATCGGTGTAAGCCACATCATAAATTTGTGCAAGAAACTCTTACCGGAGCTACAGCCCACAACAGCCGGAGTTCTTACCAGGATACCTGGATGGGGGCAAACTGAGGTATCGCACAGTATGGTGTTACTGATTTGATATCAGCCAGTACCTGTCTAATAATACCCTCTTATTACATGAAAATCATTGTATGGAGCCTGCAGCGAGCATGGGTGCTCGCCAATGTGCGTTTTGCTAATAGCTCTCTCTAAGAGGGTCAGTTTACTACTACAAGGTCACATCATCTATTCTTATAAGCTGGAGTATCAGTTTTCTAAGATTGAAGGTTTCAGTGTTGGTTTATCATCATCATAACTGTCAATAAACTGCTACTTAGGACTGGTTTATCATATGTATACAGCCAGCGATATTCTAACATTGCTTAAGGGATCAATATTAATCTTTAACAGCGATGGGTAAGAATAGTATTACAGCGGACTAAAAATAAGGATATCAATATATATATAGTAATCTGCCACGAAAGTTCAAGTTTAATTAAGAGACAGCTGGGTTTATGGGAGTAGCTTATGGAGGCACTCCCCACTGAAATGTCCATTTGTATTACTCGAATTTATAGGCTAGATCAGTGGTTCCCAAACTTTTGCAGTTCGCGGCACCCTTAGAGTCTCCAAATTTTTTCAAGGCACCCCTCCAAAGTAATTATTGAGCAGTCCTATTTTAGAAGTAGTAGGGTCAAAAAATTGTAACAAGTATTTAGGTCAGGACAGAAATACTTATTTAGTTGTATGCAAAAATGCCCCCTCTGCATCCAGACACTCTGCCCCCTCTGCATCCAGACACACTGCCCCCTCTGCATCCAGACACACTGCCCTCTCTCACACTGCCCCCTCTGCCCTCTGTCACGCTGTCCCCCTCCTCTGCCCTCTCTCACAATGCCCCCCTCCTCTGCCCTTTCTCACAATGTCCCCCCTCCTCTGCCCTCTCTCACGATGTCCACCCTCCTCTGCCCTCACTCACGATGTCCCCCCTCCTCTGCCCTCTTTCACGCTGTCCCCCTCCTCTGCCCTCTGTCAACCTCCTCTGCCCTCTGTCACGCTGTCCCCCTCCTCTGCCCTCTCTCACGCTGTCCTCCTCCTCTGCCCTCTCTCACGCTGTCCTCCTCCTCTGCCCTCTCTCACGCTGTCCCCTCCTTTGCTGTGTCCCCCTCCACTGCCCCTCTCACGCTGTGTCCCCCTCCACTGTCCATCTCACGCTGTGCCCCTCCTCTGCCCCGCTGTGCCCCTCCTCTGCCTCACTGAGCCCCTCCTCTGCCCCGCTGTCGCACTCCTCTGCCCAACTGAGCCCCTCTTCTGCCCCGCTGTCGCACCCCTCTGCCCAGCTGTCGCACTCCTCTGCCCAGCTGTTACACTCCTCTGCCCAGCTGTTACACTCCTCTGCCCTGTTGTGCCCCGCTGTCACCCTCCTCTGCCCGTTACACTCCTCTGTCCCCTGTTACACTCCTCTGTCCTGTTGTGCCCTGCTGTCACCCTCTTCTGTCCCCTGTTACACTCCTCTGTCCTGTTGTGCCCCGCTGTCACCCTCTTCTGTCCCCTGTTACACTCCTCTGTCCTGTTGTGCCCCGCTGTCACCCTCTTCTGTCCCATGTTACACTCCTCTGTCCTGTTGTGCCCCGCTGTCACCCTCTCTGCCCCAGCTGTCACCCTCTCTGCCCTGCTGTCACCCTCCTCTGCCCCTGTTACACTTCTCTGTCCTGTTGTGCCCCGCTGTCACACTCTCTGCCCCAGCTGTCACCCTCTCTGCCCCGCTGTCACCCTCCTCTGTCCTGCTGTGCCCCGCTGTCACCCTCCTCTGTCCTGCTGTGCCCCGCTGTCACCCTCGTCTGTCCTGCTGTGCCCCGCTGTCACCCTCCTCTGTCCTGCTGTGCCCCGCTGTCACCCTCCTCTGTCCTGCTGTGCCCCGCTGTCACCCTCCTCTGTCCTGCTGTGCCCCGCTGTCACCCTCCTCTGTTATGTTGTCCCCCGCTGTCACCCTCCTCTGTCCTGCTGTCCCCCGCTGTCACCCTCTCTGCCCTGCTGTGCCCCGCTGTCACCCTCTCTGCCCCAGCTGTCACCCTCTCTGGCCCAGCTGTCACCCTCTCTTCCCCGCTGTCATGCTCCCTCTCACTCCTCTGCCGCGCGCCAGCCATAGAATAAAAAGAAAGAACACAGAAACTTACCAATCTGTCGGAGAGAGGAGTCTGCTGGGCCCCGGCGCCCGACAGATTGGAAAGTTTCTGTGTTATTTCTTTTTTTCAATGCTTGGCCCGCGGCACCCCAGTGACAGCGCCGCGGCACCCCTGGGAGCCGCGGCGAACAGTTTGGGAACCGCCGGGCTAGATAATATACTCTTATAATTGAGGAGCAAATTCAGTTCTGTCATCCAGTTCGATTCATATCAAGGATGTACACACAGGAAATTCAAATTAAGGGAGCCATACAATAGAAAGCAATACTACTCTTATACAAGACATATAGCAGCAGTGTGGTATAGCACAATTGCAGCGTGGTATAGCAAAAATTGCTATTTTTAACAGTAGAACATTTTACAGGTTTGTCAATTCATTCTTGGTTTTAATTATTTCGCTAATAAAATTTAATTTGATGAATTTATAAAAACTCAACAACTTAGTGTCACAAGTTTTTAATGCATATCAATAGTAAATTCAGAGAGTGCCCCTTTTCACGTTTTCATTCTTGCTTTTTGTTTGTTATGCATGAGCTATATGTGAGGGTGCACCTTCCCTTCAATATCTTTATTATTATTATTATTATTATTATTATTATTATTATTATTATTATCATTTATTTGTTAGGCGCCACAAGGTTTCCGCAGCGCCGCACATAGTACAAACAGTAGACTATACAGGGTAGAACAGTACAGAACAATAAACAAAACTACCAATACTTCAGAAACTCCAGGCAGGCAGATGCAATAGACACGGAGCAGAAGAACGGGTAAGGAGACAAGAGGGAAGAGGGCCCTGCTCAAGCGAGCTTACATCCTTTAATACAAGAATCCCTATATTAAGTACATGGAATTAACAATATAAATTATATATTGATGAGATATTGGACTTTCCCAGTGCAGTGCATAGTTGTTGAATAGAGATATCTTTTTGTCAGCATGGCATCTGAATACACTGGCGCCACCTTACCTTGCAACCTTTTTAGCTTTCAGTAACAGTAATCAGTACCTGTGTATTGTAGAGCTGTAGAGTATTAGGCACCATTATTTAATTATTTCATTATCACCTGATTTTTATACTTTTTTTTTTCTTCTGTATAACTCTTCTATTGGGAAACTAATTCACTCATTCAGCCTCCAGTACCACCTCTATGCTGACGGCATCCAAATCTATATGTGTGCCCCTAACCACTCCTCTTTTGTACTATCTTGTGTAACAAACTCTCTTTCTACTATCTTCACATGGATGTCCCAATGCTACCTAAAGCTCAACTTGTCCAAAGCAGAACTTATCATCTTCTCTCCTCCCAGAGTCACCACCTCCCCTCAAATCTCCCCACCACCAATAACACCACAACGTCCCAAGCCCGCTACTTTGGAGTCATACTTGACTCTGCCCTCTGTTTTACTCCTCACATCCAGTCTCTCTCCCAGGCCTGTTGATGTCACCCTAGAAAAGATTGCCAGAATACACCCTTTTGCTGAACATGCTATAAAAAACTCTTATCCATTCTCTCATCATCTCCAGTCTTGACTATTGCAACCTCCTGCCAGTGCCGTAACTAGCCATTTTAGTGCCCTGGGCGAGACAGGGAACCGGCGCCCCCCATCTAAGTGGGAGTGCCAATCGTCGAGTGGGCGTGATCAACCTTCTGTGGGGGCATGGCTAGCGCTTTACAAGTTCTAGACCGCACTGAAACCCCCTCCCTCCCCATTCTTCTCGGTCTGACTTTGTAAGGATCTTTATGTAATAAGCCTCCATAGAATCAAAGTACTTTAAATGCAGCTGTCACATGCTAGCTGTATAAAAAATGAATTGTTTTTTTAAATAAAACTCACTGAAACAAATTAAAACATAATTGTAACGGTACCATCTGTATCACACTGCCCCATCATCACACTGTGCCCTCCATCACAGTTTCTCCTTTATCACACCATGCCATGGAGCCATCTTTATCACATTGTGCCCCCTTATCACCATCACACGAAATGAATAATAAATATATATATATATATATATATATATATACACACACACATGTACAAACGCACACACATACAATATAAAGGGCCTCCTAGTGTCCGCCATACCATACAGAGAGCATTCCTGTGACCTCCATACTATACAGAGAGCATTCCTATGACCACCATACAATACAGAGAGCATTCCTATGACCACCATACAATACAGAGAGCATTATTATGACCACCATACTATACAGAGAGCGTTCCTATGACCGCCATACTATACAGAGAGCATTCCTGTGACCTCCATTCTATACAGAGAGCATTCCTATGACCGCCATACTATACAGAGAGCATTCCTATGACCACCATACTATACAGAGAGCATTCCTATGACCGCCATACCATACAGAGAGCATTCCTGTGACCGCCATACCATACAGAGAGCATTCCTATGACCACCATATCATACAGATAGCATTCCTATGACCGCCATACCATACAGAGAGCATTCCTGTGACCTCCATACTATACAGAGAGCATTCCTATGACCGCTATACTATACAGAGAGCATTCCTATGACCACCATACCATACAGAGAGCATTCCTATGACCGCCATACTATACAGAACGCATTCCTATGACTGCCATACTATACAGAGAGCATTCCTATAACATCATATCCTGATGACCGCATAAAAATTATACAGAAGAGATATTCACCCACCTGCTTGGGATTTGGTGGCTGTGAGACAGGGAAGAGGTTAGGGCTCCCCTTACTGCAGGTCAGTGTGTGAAATATTCTGTGTTTATGGTGGAGCAAAAGGGGGCAGGTATCAGCTACATGGAATTAGGGGGTGGTCTATATAATATATAAGGAAGACGAGGGATATCTGCAGTAGTGATGGAGAGGGTGCAGAGGTTACAGCTGTATTTCGGGGGTCCAGGAGTCAGAATTGACAGGTGTCAGGGATTAGGAGGAAGGGAAACATATCTGGATATAAACAGAGGGAACTGATATGCAGGGCAAGGAAAGGTCAATGATGAGGGTTCTGTACGGTACAGTGCACCGAGAGTTGGGAGGGGCACTGGAGTCATAGTTATCAGGAGCAGAGGTGACAGGTCGGCATGTGAAAGTGTTGGTGGAACGCAGGGCTGTCAGGAGGAGCTGGGGATTCTGGGAGGAGCAGTCCTGGAAGCAGAGAGCTGCTAACACACAGCATGTGATTTAACAGACGAGTGCTTAGTGAGAGAACTAATGGAGCTGACAGATCCCCCTCACTTACTTAACGTCTGTTCTCAGCTTCCCGCAATGTTGGCTCTTCTGCACTGACAGCATGGTGACATCATCAGTGATGCTGCAGTGACAGGGAGCCGGCGTTCTTTTTCATAGTTCTTTCATGGACCAGCCACCACACTAGCCCTTCTACCCTCTTGCGGCACCCGACCCCCCTCCCTCGACTCGCGGCAGCCCCCCCCCCCCCCCCCGACTCGCGGCAGCCCCCCCCCCCTCGGGGGGTGCCGCGAGTCGGGGGACCGGCCACAATTTTTTAAATTTATTTTTTACTACGTGCCACCGAGGGGAAGGCCCTGGGCGACGGCACCGCCCGCATTACCCTAGTTACGGCTCTGCCTCCTGCTATATGGCATTCCCCTCACCTATGTATCCCCACTTCACTCCAGTCTAAATGTTGCTGCAAGGCTGATCTTCCTCTCCCACCACTCCACATCTGCCAGTCTGTCAGGACTTGAATTTATGTTCTATTTTAACTTTGGACTTGTTTGGTGCAGTAGCATACTCCGACCACAGGGGGCTGTTCTGTGTTTCCTGCTGTCTCAGCAGTGCATTCATTAAACCACTCTGCTGAATTCCTTAGCTTTTAACGATATGCACCTGTACTAGACTTTAAGGAACCTAGCAATGCTGCTATAGCATTGTCAGGTTACTCAAATCACTTACCAGCTCCTTGCGGGTTGGTTATTTCCTGATTTCCAGACCCTCACCCAGGACCTGTTCCCAAGGCTTCCTCTGTTCATAAGTACTTTGTTTCTTTGCCTTTTAAGTTTGTGCTTTTGTGGATACTTACCAGCATTTCCAGGACAGATTTTGAAATTCACTTTGCATTATTACTATCACTTTTGCTGCTACTTTACTTACCTGTATTCTAGGAGGTACTGTCATATTTACACTACATCATCTGTGCACCCTTGCTAAATATGCTAATTACCTATATATTGATATAGACTTTACTTTGAATACTCACTATACATCATTGCCCGACAAATTAACCCCTTGGATTTTGATACTAATTGTTCAGCTGGGATACCATCCTTCTATTTATCTCAGGTAGCTATCTCTTTAAACACTATTTATATAAATAGTAATCCGGATCTAAGCATATTACCTCCAGCTATTAGAGTACATTAATCTTTTGAACGAATTATACAGAAAGACTATAACACTGCTGCACCACTTTACAAATCACTGCACTGGACCTGTGTCCTCCAGAATCCAATTCAGATTACTCACCCACCCATATCAAAATATGCCTACTGACCACTTAGATCTATTATTGACCTGCACCTCATCTCATCTTACTTGGCTATCTCTCTATCCCACCTACAAGACTTCTCTCGTGCTACTCACCACTTATGGAATTCCCTAATATTCCCAATCAGGCTTTACTACAGCCTTGAAATCTATAGACGCTCTGGGAAAGCCCATCTCTTTATCAGAGTTTACCTTATCCCTGATAATACTATTCTCACTAATGCACTTTCACAAATGTCCCAATCTCCACTCTGAACCACATTTGCTCCTCTTGTTCAGCAGAGCTCTCTACCAATTAGAATATAAGCTCTCTCATTTGCAAAACCCTCCCTACCCTTTATTTTCATGTCTGCATTTATTTTGTTTACCTCCATGTTCTTTAAATTTTAGAAATGTGGAAGTGTCTGTGAGATTACACTATTTCTGTATGTAAGAGATAATCTGATTGAGCAAAACTACACATTTCGTTATCAGCCAACTTTAAAACCATGTCCTTGTTATTTATTTTGATATAGTTTAGGTTTCCTTTTCTTCTTTAATACAGTTGTGGACTTGTAATGTCTTGTTTATCAGATAAGAAATGAGCACACACTTGGATATTCCAATATTATGCATGATACCAGCTACATGGCAATATAAATACCCTATACGTATACTAAACAAAAGACAGTTGTCAGCATTTATCCTTAACACTGCATATCTGTGCTTGTCTAGCTAAATGAAAACATGATATATTTGATCATATTTGTCTGCATCCCAGCGTCAAGGATACATAATTGTATGAAGATGCTACACTGATGTATATACTTCAAACACCATTGAAATACACTTAAAATCAGATGTGTTTACCTCCCATGTATAGGGGCTTACATCTAGCAAGGGCTCTTTTGATAGCCACACCCATAAATGCCTTAAATAGTCCTGATAACTGCCAAAACAACATAAAATAAGTAGAGGTCCCATATTGTACATGGTAACAGCAGCATGGCAATATTCATGTCTTACATGTATACAAAACAAAAACACAGTTGTTGTTGGTGCTTGTTCTTCACACTGAATCTTACTTATGCCTACCCATTCAATATCTGCTTCCAACAGTTTTTGGAAAGTGTTAAATTAAGTTGCCTATAAATGTGGATTTATTATTTAATGCAGTTTGTTTTTAATCTGAATCTGTATATCGTCCTTTGATTGTATAGGTGACATTTTGTTAAGGTAATAAAAGTGTTGAATTAATTTATGTATTAGCTCGTTGTAAATGTAAAACCTGTGTTCAGGTAGATCTTAGGTTTAGTTTGCTGAGATTAAAAAGACCCTCAAGTGTGTTGTAGGTTTTGATTTTTTTCCTAAATCTGGGCTCTTCCCTCTTTCCCAATGTGTCTTGCTGTCCCTTTTCCTTTTTGTGAGTCCAGGATTGCTCTCTGATTGTGTTGGTAGCATATATGTTTTTTGGGACATGTGTTCCTCCTTCAGGGGCTTCAACAGTGGATAATTAATTGACTTGTCTACCCTCTTTAAAGATTTCTATAACTAAATCGGTTTATGATTTTGGGAAAGTAATATATTTCATTAGGGGTGTGCTTTATGAAGTGTTAAAGTCATGAGGTTGTCTGGATGTCAGTTTCCTAATCAGGCAATGCCGTTTGGTACATCTAGGGGGTATATTTACTAAACTGCAGGTTTGAAAACGTGGAGATGTTGCCTATAGTAACCAATCAGATTATCTCTGTCATTTTGTAGAATGTACTAAATAAATGATAGCTAGAATCTGTTTGGTTGCTATAGGCGACATCTCCACTTCTTCAAACCGCAGTTTAGTAAGAACACCACTAGCTGTCTGAAAACTGTTTTTTTTTTCATATTTCTCTTTATTGTTGGAATAACATGTTGCCACAATACAATAAATACAAACCACATAATATTTATATTCTAGGCATGCAGTAATAATCTAATATAAAAAATTCAACAAAAGTTTTATAGAAAATCTAGAAATATTAGAATATTCATCATACATATCTATCAATTTAATTTCATCTAGATCCTCCAGTATAACCAGGGGATCTTCCAACATCAAATGATTTTCATACAAAGTTGTAAAACGAAAACAGTGATGAATAATATATTGTATTATATAGAGCTTAGTAAACAATTAATAAATCTTTCCCAAATAAGAAAAAAATTCTCAACATAACTTTCCTTATGTAATGATGTCTCCAGCCAGTCCGTCCTAAACACAAAAAATAGTTTGATCTTAAATAAAGTAAGAGAAGGGCGTTGGATGAAGATCCACTGGTGTAATATACACTTTCTAGCTACCGCTGAAATAATAAAAAAATATCTTCCTGCTCCCTGCAGACATTTTTAAAGAAGAGTAAACCATTCCGAGTGTCGCCCATTCCGGAGTAAATGGGCTATAATTCAAAAGGTATTTCAAAACATATTGATAAACCTGTCTCCCCAAAAAAATTAATTTGAGGACATTCCCACATAAAATGCATGAAAAAAGCCCCAGAACATCCGCACTTACGACATATATCGTTTTCAGATAAGCCCGTAGCAAACCGGCGTTTAGGCGACAGGTAATCCTGATGAAAAATCAGCCATTGAGAAAAACCAGAGGGTGCTCCCATGTGATCAAATGGTCTGCCAAGAAGTCGATAATGCAAAGAAACAGCCCCACGAACAGCCAAAGGCTGTAACAATACATCATCAAGTTCGTTAGACCAATCTTGTAATGTTAATTGCGCCGCAATTGTAAAGACATAGGACCTCATTTAGAGTCGGACGCAAAGTCCGTTTTAGGCACATCCAACAAAAAACCACTACCATGCATGTGTAGAAAGCATCAAATCTGCCTGCATCTTGGACACACTTAACACTTGCGACAGCTTGCGACTCACTACGAGAGAATGGGAGGAACACGGAATTGTAAAGGCGTGACCATGTAAATACATCCTAGTCGCAGTGAGGTGCAGACGCAACACACGTCAAAACAGGGCTAAAGCTGTGCACCAGGAATTAGGTGGCACAAGCGTCAGCTAGCTGCAGGAACTGCTCGCAGCTCAGTAGGGTATTAAGAGTCGGACGCACTGGGGTTGATTGCAACTCGTAATACCCTACCAAGCTGTGGCACACACCCACTCCTACACTACTTACACTACTTAGACGGACTTTGCATCCGACTCTAAATGAGGTCCATAATGTTGAGCTTGATAAATAGTGAACCAATGTGTCAATGGTTTCCCGTATTTGAATCTACATTGAGTAACCGTCATGGGTTTGTACTCTGATAAATTCATTAAAGTTCGAACATTACAAATCCCCAGATTATTCCATGAAGAAAAAGAATAAGAGGTTTTGCCATTATAGAAGGCAGGGTTTCTCAAAAATAACGATTGGGAACTATTTAAGCTAAAGTTTTTCCACACTGCATTCCAAGTTAACTAAGTAGACATCAGTAAAGGATTGTCTAAAGTATCCTGAGATAAATCTGCTTTATTTATTTGCAAAAATGGAATATTATCAACGTTAACCATAAAGGAGTGGTCTAACCAAGTATCAGTATATAGATATGTAGAATGGAGCCAATCTTGAATAATGCGGATAATACTAGCCTGATTATATATTTTTAAATTCGGGAGGTTAACACCCCCATCGGATAGGCTTTGTTGAAGTTTGACAAAGCTAATTTGTGAATGGTTATTTTGCCAAATAAATTTCCAAAACTCCCTATTAAAAAGCGTCTCATCAGCAGAGGACAAAACTATCAGAAGAATATGGAGAGGATAAAGTGATTTGGGCAGAGCAACCATATTTAGCAAATTAATGTGACCCAAATATGACGGAGGGAATTTCAACTAGCTATGAATTGTATCCAAAACTTACCTGAGAAGCGGTTTCATGTTGACAGAATATAATTGCTGAAAGCCTTTGGGACTTTTTACCCCTAAATATGTTATAGCTGCCTCAGCCCAACAAATCTTACTTTTTTGAAGACAATAAGGAACTGACGATGAATTAATAATCATCCCTTTGTCTTGATTAATATTAAAGCCAGATACAGAGCCAAAATCTGTAATTGTACCCAGGATATTAATAAGGGAGCTTAGTGGATTTGCTAAAAAGCATAATAAAGAATTAAATCATCTGTGAATGCAGTAATCTTAATTTCAAATGTACTAGACTGAATTCTCTTAAAACTAGGCATTGCATCTAAGATATGTAACAAAGGGTCGAGGGCCAAATTAAATAATAGTGGAGCTAATGGACTCCCCTGACGGGTTCCCCTTGTCATAGTTATATGTGCACTTATCTGACCATTGTTGCTAAGATTAGTGACTGGCTTATCATATAGAAAACTAATAAACAGAGAAAGCAGAACCAAACGCCCGATGTGTAAATACTTGTTGAAGATGAGTCCAAGATGTTAGTATATATGAGCGCTATCGCTCCATCTCCCCTGCTGTGTCGGAATGGCAGCCGCAACACAACCTCCTGTGGTCTAGTGAGGAGGAAGTGGGGGGCACTTCCTGTATGACCAGTAAAAATAACGGACACAGTACTGTTAGCTGCGCTCTGTATACGAGTATGTGTGTGTATATATATATATATATATATATATATATACACAAAAACAGACATAGATCCTCTGCACTCACCATGTACAGACTGGGGTGCAAGAGGGGGTTGCCCACATCTTATAGACAAGAAAACAGGGATACTCTGCACTCTCCACATAATTAATGCTGTACCAAGTACTGTTCTATATTAAAAACAGGGAATGTTAGTTCCACATATTGCAATATATGTTCAGCTGACCAACTGACGCCAAAGTCTTCCCATTCTGGTCGGTCCTAACATGATCAAATGCTATGATATTTTATCTGGGCTTCTACATTCTTTACATTTATTAATTCCAACTTGTGTCAGGTGAGTCCCAGGTGTCCCATGGCTGCTAGTGCTTGGGAAAGACTTGCCTTTAAAAGCTGTGTGCAGGTAAGCCTTAAGCCCAGATAAAATAGCATTTGATCGTGTCAGAACTGACCAGAATGGTAAGACTTTGGTGTCAGTTGGTCAGCTTAACATATATTGCAATATGTGGAACTAACATTCCCTGTTTTTAATATAGAACAGTTCTTGGTATAGCATTAATTATGTGGTTGGAGAGTGCAGAGTATCCCTGTTTTCATATATCCCTCCCAAACGCAAATAGAAGGTGACTGGATGCTCCCCACTACTTATATATACATAAGAGAGGAGTCTGTATGCCCACAAGTGATTCCTGCATTGATGTATAGAGACATAATGCAATTTACCATTCTGCCTGCATCTGTATAAGCGTATAAACCTGTACTGCCTGTTGCTACTGTTGAATATTGCTGTACTACAAGTTACCAACTGTGATTACCTGCATATCTTACTGTTGTTATCATCTTTCATAAACAGCAACCTGTTTACGTTACAAAAGCGCTGTGGCTTAACATCCACATTAACACTGCTGAACACCTTTATTAACATCAAAAAGGTATAACCATACCAGCCTACTCTACCGGAATTCCTGGGAGGCTCTCGAATTTCGGGGAGCCCTCCCGGACTCCCTGAAGAGTAGGCAAACCTCCTGCATTCGCCAAAGTTCACGTCATTGAATGGGCGGGGTGGGGCTTAATCTCCCCATTAAGCCCCGCCCCGCTATTCAATGCTGTGAAAATAACATCACCATGCCCCCTCCTACCCCCTGTCACATGACTTCTCCCCCAGGATCTCCCCCAGAAGTTTTGAAATATGGCATGTATGGGTATAACCAACACAAGAAACGGTATCAAATGCTTTCTCAGCATCAATACTCAAAGGCATATCTCAAGCAATACTATCTCGTCCTCTTTGAGATGACGCTGCAATAGCAGTCCTAACTCCTTTAACAGAGTGTCGGCCATGTGTGAAACCTAATTGATGAGATGTCTTCAGTTTTTTCAGTTTTTACATGTAATATTAATATTGTTCTGTCTGTTATAACTGCTGATATCAGATCCTGAGCCAACTTGACACATTCAATTTTTCTGTAGTTTTTGGGAAATCTAGCTTGTCCCTTACTAATTTGTTTTTAAAAACAACGTTCTCTGTTCTGCTTCTTTTTTGAGCAAAAACTCAAATTCTTTGTGGTTTTTTAAGTCTTTGTATGGTGCTAATTTTATTTTTGTCTGTGTACTGTTTATCTAGTTGTTAATCTACTTCTTGTTTATGATATGTATTTAAAAATGGTGTTAGATTCTGTGAGCATTTCTTAACTCCACAATTTGTCAGACTGGGGGTATATTTACTAAGCTGTGGTTTGAAAAAGTGGGGATGTTGCCTATGGCAACCAATCAGATTCTAGCTTTCATTTATTTAGTACATTCTACAAAATGATAGCTAGAATCTGATTGGTTGCTATAGGCAACATCTCCACTTTTTCAAACCCGTAGTTTAGTAAATATACCCCTGGGTGTTTAAATAAACAGAATGCATGTGGGAGCTATTTGCTTTGGAGACAACGGTCAAGTGTTGTAGTATCCCACTAACTGGTTAACATTTTTTCCCTCTAAAGTAAAATTCAAAATCAAAACTACTTTCATGTTTGTTAAAAACTGTTGTTACTATTGATTGTTGTACTCGATCTTACTGTTTTTTACCTAAAATAATGTGTCAGGATACCAGATCCCCTACTGGCTCTTTGCCAATGTCAACAGCAAAGAGTGCACAAGGAGTAAACCAGTAGACACTCCAGCCCTCAATTAAACCATAAAAACAAAAAAACAAACCTTACACAGCCCTCAATAGCAAGATATATTTGGGATCTCCTGATGATAACTATAAACATTTGTGAATTGTTCAACATAAAATAAGCAATGCTCATAAAAAGTTTATTAAACATTCAATAAAAACGATATCACAAATATCTGTATCTGCAAATACTATAACATATCATGAAGCTATCATAAAATACTAACTCAAATGTCACCCTACAAAGTCCTGGTTTTATTTGGAAGCCACCACATATCTACCTTTCTGTGGTTAGCAATATTATGCTATTAATATAGTTAGTTAGGTTTTGAATTCAAGCATTGAACAAAAATTATTATAAGAAGAACTAACTTGTTTGCCACTAGGCAACCGAAGCCTCACAAAATGCAGGGAACATAAAGTACTCGGAGACCTTCTCTGTGTTATATTAAAGTGGATCTGAAATCTATAATATCATAATGCTGTTTAAGCATAAGAAGGTTATATATGTCTTCCTGACTGTTTATTAATTGTACCTTACATCAATTACATTGTACAAATCACAGGAATCAAAACCTAGTGGTAGATTTATCAAACATTCTAAAAAGGGAATAAGGAGGCATGGACCTTACCAGCCAGATTCTAGCTATAATCTATCTAGTACATTCTAACAATTGATTGAACCTGATTGGTAGCTATGGGCAACACCTCCACTTTTCTTTTTTAGAAGATTTAATAAATAAGTACCATGCAAAAAGTTCATAATTAACAACATGCTAAAATTGTTTTTAAAGGTTTGGGTTTTCAAAGTCCAAAAGGACCAACATAGTATAAGCCATGCATCAATCACATCTCTCAGTTTGTGTAACAAATTGTCAGCCGTATGCCTGTTAGTGAAGCCGGTGATACAAAGAGTGGCCTGCCTGTGACAAATGTTACGTAGTGGTGTACATGCTGCTGCTGTTCCTGCTGGTGAAGGTGAATGACCAACCCAGTGGGCTGTCACAGTCATATAGTCTTTGGTTTGGCCACTTCCACTTGTCCACATATCTGTGGTTAAGTGAACAGTGGGCAGAATGGCATTTTTCAGCGCAATCTCTACATTTTTACACACTTTTTGGTATAGTTGTGGAATAGCTTTACGGGAGAAATGGTGTCGCGATGGAATTCTGTAACGCGGACACAAAACCTCAATTAACTGTGAAAAACCAGCTGCGTTTATTGTGGAGATTGGACGCAGATCTAACACTAACATTGCAGCCATGGCGTCTGTGATTCGCTTGGCGACTGGGTGACTGCTGTCATATTTGCTTCCCCTCGCAAATGATTGTTTCACAGTTAATTGCTGAAATGTAGGACTGCTCATTTTATTAACCTGCCTCTGGGATGACGATTCACCCCCAGCAGCAGCAACAGCAGCAGCAGGACTAACGCTTTCTTCAGAGGAATCAATAATAGTGCCGGAGTCATCCAGCCTTAAGTGGGATGCCGGGCTAACTCCGAGCGCTACTGAGGATATTGATGAGGATGGTGTGGTGGGTGTATTTTGTAGCCGTCGGTATGTCGGTGAGCGGAGGGTCTTAGCTGATGAGGGAGTGCTTGTATTCTTTTGGGAAGAACTTTCAGCTTTTCCCAACACTTTGCCATGAACTCTCGTTAAATGGCGTAACATAGACGAGGTTCCAAGATGGTTAAGGTCCCTCCCTCGACTGACTGTGGCTTGACATACACTACAAATGGCTATACAATTGTTGTCTGGATTTGGGTAGAAATAATTCCACACATAAGAAGTGGATTTTTTTGTTTTATGCCCAGGCATGACAATGGCCTTTTTCTTGTCACGTGCCAGAACTGCTGCCACTGGTGCAGGACTTACACAAACAACCTCATCCTCATCAACATCCTCATTAGCGCCCTCGTCGCCTACACAAATCTCCCCCTCATCCTCTTCTAATTCCAAAGTGGCATCCTCAATTTGGGTATCACCGGCTACACTAGGGCTATTAAGGCACACATCAGCAGAATGCTCACGATTAGACATCCCACTGTTGGATGGACTCTCCACAGGGATTGTTGTCATTTGTGAATCAGAGCAAATATTCTCCTGTAATGCCTCACTGTTATCTTGCAGCTCGGCTTTGACGCGTAACAGTAGTTGTGCACCAATTGTAGGCTGGGTAACTTTTTGGGATCTGCCACTAATAGCCAAAGGTGAAGGCCTCATTCTCTCTTTGCCACTGCGTGTGTAGAATGGCATGCTTGCATTTTTTTTTTTATCGTCACTTAACTTTTGCTCAGTTACACTTCTTTTTCGCTTCAATACAGTAAAAAATTTTTTGGTTTTTGTTTTTTGCACTAATTTGAAAACACTCTGTTGTTTGACATCGCCTTGGCCAGATGACGTACTGGGAACACTAACATCAGGACTGGTGACAGAACCTGGTTGCTCATTCAGATCATGTGTGGACTGCTTTGAATCCATTCTGAGCGCAAACCACTGGGGAGTGCTAAAAATTATTTAGTAGATACTGCTGACAGATATAACTTTTGACAGCCAGAAATATTAATGCACAATTAGGGAGGACACCCCAAAAGCACTGAGGAGTGCTAAAAATTATTTGTTAGATACTGCTGACAGATATGACTTTTGACAGCCAGAAATATTAATGCACAATTAGGGAGGACACCCCAAAAGCACTGAGGAGTGCTAAAAATTATTTAGTAGATACTGCTGACAGATATGACTTTTGACAGCCAGAAATATTAATGCACAATTAGGGAGGACACCCCAAAAGCACTGAGGAGTGCTACAAATTATTTGTTAGATACTGCTGACAGATATGACTTTTGACAGCCAGAAATATTAATGCACAATTAGGGAGGACACCCCAAAAGCACTGAGGAGTGCTAAAAATTATTTAGTAGATACTGCTGACAGATATGACTTTTGACAGCCAGAAATATTTATGCACAATTATGGGGGACACCCCAAAAGCGCTGGGGAGTGCCAAATATGAAGAAAAAATAATAAACCTCTATCCTCCTCTCTGCACTAGCGATTTTGGTTAGAGCAATTGCAAGAACAATATTGTATTCTCTGTCCCTGCTCTAATTAGCCTATGACTACACCCTGCTCTCTCCCTCTGTCAAATGGCGATGGATTGCTGTGGAGGCGTGTATTTATAAAGTTGAAGTATCGCGAGAACCGAGCCCCGAGATCCGACGACGTCACAATGACGTTCGGCCTCGATTTGGATTCGGAATGGGCGGGAGAGTACCGAGCTGCTCAGCTCGGTACTCGGATACCCAAAGTTCGGGTGGGTTCGGTTCTCGGAGAACCGGACCCGCCCATCTCTAATTGTAATCCACATTAAATACCATCCAGCACTAATACTATTAGATGCGCACTTGCAGGGATGTTTGTTGATACAATTCAGGTTGTCAGCAACACTCTAAGACCTTGAGGATATGGCTAATTGTACACCCACATTTTGTGTGGGTGCACCTCCCCTCATATTCTATTAGCATATTTATTTTGTATGATCATATACTTATACAGGGGTTTTGAAATTTCTCTGTGCAGTGTTTTTCACTGTTGTACACCGCTGTTTTAAGTAAACAATTAACACAGACTATTTAAAGTGTCTGGAGATGGATGCCTCCCAATCAACTGCTGGAATTGACACTCTGTGAGTCATATTCCTCTGATGACATTTCAGATTGGAGAAGAAATGCGTCAGCACTACTTTAAATAACTTGTTATATTCCTATTGGAAGCTGTGGGTGTCATATTATTTGAATTGTATCATTTATTTGCCCTGATGAAAGCACCCTCAAACAGATTGGTTCCTCAGTCCATGATTTGAACTTGCCATTAGAAACGCTGGCTACTGAACGTCCCAGGAATGAGACGGTAACAACACTGTTGAAGAACTCATACTCCTAGCTGCCATCCACCTGAAGAGGTATATTGGTCTGCCTTGTTATATTGGTCTGCCACAGTGCGACTAACATAGAAACCACCTTGCCGGAATTTATGTGGCTGGTGCTTATTGTGTGATTCTACTTACAGTAGAGTAAGTAAAACGCAGTTCCTGCATATATAATTGGAGTGAATTAATATCCCAGTTGGGATCAGAATAATAAATACACTATTGGGTGCTGAGCAGAAGCTCACTGACTGCATTTTGTTAGAATTTTTCATTTCAGTTACATCTGACTCCACAGGAGGCTGTTCGTGTGTTGCTCCAACCAGTGTCGGACTGGGGCATGAAGGGCCCACCAGGGGACAGCAACGCTAGGGGCCCACCAGAGGGGGTGTGGCCAACCATCAAAGAGGCGAGACCAGACACTAGAGGGGGAGTGGTCAGCCCACAAAGGACAGCTAGCACAATCGTGTAGTATATAAAGAATGCAGTGTGTATAAAGAGTACAGTCTTGATCTGCACCTTAGATTGGGCAGAACAGTCACCAAAAATTGGGATTATCCCACTAGACCAGGCTTGACTAACCTGTGGCACTCCAGGGGGTAAATGTATCAAAGTGCGAGTTTGCCAGCGTGTTTAAATCGCGGCAAATCGCGGGTGTTTACCCGCGATTTTTTGTGAAAAAAATGGAAATGTATCAAGCTGCGATATTGACACTCATGTTCAAAATCGCTGGTCATCTCTGGCGATTTTGAGCGATGTAAACACTCCCGAGTTTAGCTAACTCTCCTGTGTTTGGCAAACTCTCCTGTGTTGTAACAGTGAGATGTAAACACATCACTGTTACACTGACCTGTCATACAGCTGCCGGAGCTCCGGCAGCTGTTAAAATGTTAAAGAACAGATAAAAGTTGAAAAAAAAAAAAGCGTGAGGTCCCCCCGCTATTTATGCTTAACCCTAGTGCTGCCTGACTAGTGCTGGTCCCGTGAAAATCGGGGAAAAATTTTGCGTGGGGTTCCCCCGATTTTCACTTTACCAGCACTAGGCAAACCAGCCAGGGTTGGCGGCACTATAGCAGGGAGACGCGCAGTAGGGGTCCCCCTGCCATAATGAGTAACCAACCCTAGACTGTTCAGCGCTGGGCTGGATTCCCTAGGGAGTGGGGTCCGCTGAAAAAAACGAGCGCCCCCCCCCCCCTAGAAAGAACCAGCCCAGTGCTGATAGCACTAGGGCTCTTCCTACCACCCCTGGGCTGTGGGTAGTAGGGTAATACGGCGTAAAGTAGTTAAAAAAACAAACTGACACCAATTTTGTTTGTGGAACTACAAGTCCCAGCCAGCCAGGTTGCCAAAAACAGTGTGGCCATGCTGGTGCTTGTATAACTACAAGCACCAGCATACCCACGGCAGCCAGGGCATGTTGGCACTTGGAGAACCACAAGTGCCAACATGCCCTGACATCCCTGGCTTGCTGGGCCCTGTAGTTCCACAAAGAAAAAAGTTTACAAAGCCACAACACCCTCTTATAAACCACATACATTTAATAAAAATAATAAAACCCACAATAAAGACACTAACCACCCTCTTTTAAACCACAAGTATTTATTAAAATAATAAAACCCAAATACTTACCGATGATGCCTTCTTTCTTGCTCCAATGTCACTTAATATTTGTAAATCCATCTTGCCGGCTTGCCCCAGTCCCAGCCATTGATACCTCCATAAAGGAATCTGTGCCATCAGGAACTCTTCGCCCAGAAGGGGCACATATTTGTACATCCCGAATCTTGAGTCTTGATTGAAGATAAAAATAAAAAAAAGCCAGGAGCCGCCGCAAACACCTCCTACCTAGTAGGAGGTCCGTTTCGCAATGCTCTTACGCTCTTTGTGTAAGAGCTAACTACTGTATTATGGTATTTTCCCACGCTAGTGGGGAAATCACATAATACTGTATCTAGCGCTTACGCAATTAACGTAGCGCATTGAGCATGCGCTACGCTACTTGCGTAACCTGTAATACAGTAAATACAGGTTCTCTGTTCCATGTTCCCCCTTCTCTGTTCCATGCTCCCCCTTCTCTTTTCCATGTTCCCCCTTCTCTGTTCCATGCTCCCCCTTCTCTGTTCCATGTTCCCCCTGCTCTGTTCCATACTCCTATTTCTGTTCCATGCTCCCCCTTCTCTGTTCCATACTCCTATTTCTGTTCCATGCTTCCCTATCGCTTACCTTTTCTATATGCTTCTTCCTTTTCTTCTCCTCTGTCTTGCCGGCGCTCCTCACTGAACGTCAGGCGTGATGACGTCACGCCCGGCATTCAGTGCGAACGGAGCCAGCACTGCGGTCACGTGAGGTTTTTGTTTTTTTTGGTTTTTTTTTCTATTAAAGTTTCTAGCTCCCCCCACCAACGAAGAGGGGAGCGATTCAGGGTCGGGGCCTACCGGTGGATAGTCCGGTCCACCGGCGGGCCAGTCCGACCCTGGCTCCAACTAATGTTAAAGTTTAATATCTAGTGAACATTATTCAGGATACTGAATATCATTTTATAGATGTTTATATTTTAAGGTTAATTAATAGATTTATTTTATTGCAATCATCTGCATTGGTGATTATTTTAGTTTTAGTCTGCTTTCAGCGATCACCTTTTTTCACTGTGTCTGATGGCAAGAAGGTTAAGAGAGTTGAAGATGAGAAGGTCATGGATAGAGGGCAGTTAGTTCTGGATGGATCTGGAATTGCAGAGAGCACAGAAGATAAGGAGAGAGGGAAGTGGGGTGACATTGGCAGGGTTGCTGGTTCGTGGGAGTGGGCTGGATCTGGAACGGATATTGAAGCACGGGGTGAGGATAAGAATTGGATGGGAGCAAGGAGACATGGTGAAAGACTAAGAGAGTAGGGAGAGGAAGAATAGAAGGGGAGAGGATGGACTATCAAATGAGTGGGCGAAGGGTGCAGGGGTACTAGGAAGGGAATCAGGGTGAGAGAAAAAAGACAGCCATGTGTATGTGACTGACGTCAGTGCGTGTAACATAAGAATATGCTGCAGGACTGCTCACATTTAAAGAAGGATCTAATAAATCATATTGTCAATGGATATTGTAATGCTTCCTGAGCCATGAGTATGTCCTTTGGCACTGCGACATCCCCATTAGCAAAAATGTATTATTTTATACCTTGCCTATTACTAAGTTAATATGTTTTTAGTGATTGTATATATGTATTGCACATTGAGAATGTCATGAGACTTCCCTAATTGTAACAATAAACACTTTTACATATGCAGCACTGATTCCTTAACACACACACACACAGACAGACAGACAGACAGACTAGGGTCAATTTAACAGTTAGCAGCCAATTAACCTACCAGTATGTTTTTGGAATGTGGGAGGAAACCCGAGCACCCGGAGGAAACCCACGCAAACACGGGGAGAACATACAAACTCCACACAGATAAGGGGCCATGGTTGGGAATTGAACTCATGACCCCAGTGCTGTAAGGCAGAAGTGCTAACCACTACGCCGCCCTATGCTTTAATGGACTGGTCTAGAGCAAACATGTTTATGCACATCTGAGAATCATGTCCTGTAAGTATCCCTGGTCCTGTTCCATGCATTACTTCATGTTACATGGCTGTTCCTCATGCCTAGATATAGATGTAACTGTATTTACAAAACACACAGGAATATGATACAATTAGTAAAAGCTAGGTGGTTCACTACACAGAGAACATATTACACTACCCTATCATAAAGCTTACCTCACGCTTTGTCTTGCCAGGCTTGGCAGTGGCTTGACCAATAATCATGGTGTAGTCGTATCCTCCCAAGCAGTTGGTCCCTTCTTCCATATAGCATATTCCAACTTGCATATCGTTACAATTTCTATGTGACTATACTCTTTTTAATGGAACATAATACTTTACAATACTGATTCCCTGGATATCCCACATGGTGCCATTTAAGAAGTGTTTATACCAGCAATATTTTAGATAGAGTTCCTGATGGGCATAACCTTTATTGATAGATCTGGGTAACCTGCACTTATCACAGCAGCTGTATTCACTGTTCCTCTGGAGCACTGTCCCAGTCACCAAAGAACATGGTTCACTGCACTGTCAGCAAGGCAGGGACCAAGCCCTATGTCATCCTGATTTTCGCTAATCCAGAAATTAGCAAAGCCTAATGAGGCTTAGCAGATCAAAAACTTGGAACAATCCTGGTCCAGTCCAATAGGAACCATAAACCCTAGTCATTCTATGTGAAGTAGAAGGTAGAACAGTGATAGGACAATTAAGTTCCCTCTTTCAACCATGGTCCAGTTCCCACGGCAGTGTGGTCATTGAGGCTGGTCCCAGATAACAATTCCCCGCTGGATTGGGTACCGACATAATAGAGTGTGACCACCCTGAAGTCCTCGGGTTTCAGCAGGCCCCCTGAGGAGAAGGGCTCTGGGAAGTTTAGCTATACCCGAAGAACCCATTTGTTGGAACTTACAAGGAAACTCACTTAAGCCAATGTCACATCCCTGAATTATCCCATGAGTGACTTTTTGGGCAAAATCGGTTCTCCAGCGATGTGGTACAAGACTATGTGGTAAAGGACTGACTGGTAAAGGACTATGTGGTATATATGAGGACAATGTAGTATAGGACTGTGGTTAGAGCAAGATGGCCAATTGTTAGTGGAGGAAATCCCAAAAAGACTGTAACCACCGGTCGGCACAACTTTTCTGAGTGCCTTTGGGGCATTGGGTGCCCTGATAAGCCCAGGTGAAGCTTTTTTGAGGGTCATATTTAAGAAACTAGCGGTACCTACAGAAGTTTCTGGATGACATTTAAGATCATTGGAACACTGCACTTTTAAAATACATACAGTCAATGCACTTTACATAGCATTTATAACAGCGATCGGTGAGAGGGGATGCTAGGTTGGCTAAACTTTTTTCAATATGCCCAACATCTTGCTCTCACCAGAGTCCTATACCACATTATTCTCATATATACCACATAATCATATACCACATTATCCTCGTATATATCACATAGTCCTATACCACATTATCCTCTTATATACCATATTGTCCTATACCACATAGACCTCATATATACCATATAGTTCTATACCACGCAGTCCTCATATATATCACATAGTCCTATACCACATTGTCCTCTTAAATACCATATTGTCGTATGCCACATAGACCTCATATATACCATATATATGGTGTGTGTATATATATATATATATATATATATATATATATATATATATATATATATATATATATATATATTACACACCATATAGTTCTATACCATGCAGTCATCATATATATCACATAGTCCTATACCACATAGTCCTATACCAAATTGTTTTCATATATACCACATAGTCCTATACTACATTGTCCTCCTATATACCACACAGTCCTATACCACATTGTTTTCATATATACCACATAGTCCTATACTACATTGTTTTCATATATACCACTTAGTCCTATACCACATTGCTCTCATATGTACCACATAGCCCTATACTACAATCACAATATGCATCAAAATGCTGCAGTGTCTCTCAATATGCAGAACCTTAACCCGTATATGCAGCCCTAATATCTCCCACATCAGCAAAGTTGTTGGAACTACTCTGTAAAACATAATTGAAGAAATAAATTTGTGTCTACTATTTTTATTCAATTAATTTAATTAAAATGTCACCATGTATGTGGTGCAAAGCACAGTATTAACACTCCTGAATGCTATATTTAAAAAAAATGAGACCCTTTCAGTGGATATTTGCATTCACAGTTTGCCCATATTGGCTAATAACTAGCTTTATTTATTAAATCTCTCACTCTTGATTTCCACACACAGGATTCTCTTATAGCAACATGTCTAACATTATGGTATAAAGATTGCTCCTACTTTATTATTGTAAAATCACTTCACAGGTGTAATGCACATTCATGTTAACACTTTAGATTTTTTTATTCACATTAACAAGCTATTTCCAAAATCCAGTCTTCATGCATAAAAATATGTCTAAATGATAATTAGAAGCATTTTCAACTACGTCAAGGCCAATTTAAAAAATAAATAAATGATAGTCTGTTTATTATTATATATTTTTTTAATATGTGGAATATTTTTTTGTTGGGGGGGGGGGGCATACAAAAACACATGGGATGCTTGTTCTTTGAGTTACTCACTCTCAGTAAGGATTTGGCTTCCTTCGGTCTGACTCACCTGCTGTTTCTCTGCATTACCATCCTTGGATCAGCTGAAGCTTCTCTCCGTTGTCTCCATTAGGACTACCGCTGCACCTGTATTCTCCGGCTGTGTCCTGTGTTTTCATCTTCGGTTCAGCTAATTTCTACTCTGCTACTACGTTATTGGAACTGCCGATTTACCAGGAACTCACCGCTGCTGCTGAGTTACCATCTACGGATCATCTAAGTTCTACACCGCTACTGTCTCTATTTGAACTGCCGCTGTACCAGTAATTCACCTGCTGTTGCTCTGAGTTACCATCTACAGATCAGCCCAGTTCCATTCCGTTATTGACTCTATTTGTACTACCACTGTACCAGTATTCAGGTGCGGTGTCCTGAGTTTCCTTCCATGAATCTGCCAGTTCTTCTCTATCTAGCTCCGCTACTCATCTCAGCTCAGCATTACGATTAGACCGGCTTCCCTGCCTATATCTTCAGTATTTCTCTGACCTACCATTACTCTTCCTCTGTATCAGGCTCTGCCTATTGCTCTGCCACTACTCCTTCTAGGAACTGCGACCTTCGGAATAGGTGCAGCAAATTCCATACCCTCTTGCGGGGGTCACTGGTGAACACCACCTACCGTTAGACTCCGCGCCCTTAATTGAGCCTCACTAGTTGGCAGCTACAAGGGATCCACTAAATATTTATCAGGTTCTGTGACACAATGTAAGTGTAAGTGTGGTGGGAGGGTGGTAAGGTGCTTTTAGTGAAATGCAAGTGGGGATAGAATGAGGATGGGGCTAATCATCATTATCCGCATTTATTTATATAGTGCCACTAATTCCGCAGCGCTGTACAGAGAACTCGCTCACATCAGTCCTTGCCCCATTGGAGCTTACAGTCTACATTCCCTAACACACATCATTTATTGGTGGTGGGTGCTATTAATTTATTGGTGGGTGTATTTATTTGATGGTGGGGAATATTTAATTTAACACTGGGGTTACAGTTGGGTCTTAATATAAAGTGGAATAAAAGGACTATTACTTTAATGATGGGGTGTTTTGGGGGCTATTAATTAAACATAGGTCTGAAGACTAATTATTTAGGGTATTTAGGGTAGGGAGGAAATAGGTTTCTTTATTAAAGGTTGATACTATTAAATTAATATTGGTGCAGGTATAGGAAAATAGATCTATTTAGAAAATGTGAATAGTAATAATTTAATGTTGGAGCTGGTTAGCAGGATATAGGCCTATTTATTAAATGTGAATGTTATTAAAGTTATGTTGGCTGGTTGCAGGGAGGGAAGCCTAATTATTAAACATGGGTGTTTTTTATTTAATGTCAGGGCTGGTTAGTGGGAGGGAGGCTTACAGTGTTCACTCATTGCTAGGCTTTCCATATGTCATGTACCTATACTTTTTGAAAACAGAGCCCCAACAATCCAGACAGCAGGAACTGAGCTTAAGACACAAAAATCAACCACAGCTGGTGAAAACTGCAAGAACAGGTAGGACAGAGCAGGACAGACTGCCAACTGTCCTGGTTGTGGTGGGGGAGTCCCGATTTTGATTGACTGTCCAGGTCATTAAGAACTTTGTCCCTATTGTAAGAACAGTTGGGAGGTATGTCCTGCATAACATTGCTCTGCTCATGAAGAGGGAGCTGCATTGTCCATCTATTTTAGGGGATGGGAGTGGGTTGGAGAGCAACCTAGTTGTCTAAAATGATAGTCACACCACTTGTTTGCTGGTCAAGTCCACTCTGGAAACCCCCCTCTAGAAATCCCACATTTGCCCCCCCACAGGTTCACAGTAGCTGAGAGTACTAGTACCACAATGTCGGACTGTCACCAGCACTAGAGAGACAGTGAGAACAGTATAGATAGTGCTTGATTGAAACATCTGTCTCATTCTAATGAGTCACATGCTCAGTTGCATTCATTATAATCCTCACAGAATTGCACAACTGTAGAATCTGGTATCTAACTCAGAGCAGCCATGTCTTGAATAGTGTGGCACCTGCCTCAGCTTCTAACAGTGACCCCCATTTGTGTATGGTTCATGGAAACCCAATAACCTGAGTCTATTGACATGTAGATTTATGGCTGGTGTTCTAAATTTTCCCATGAACCAACTTGTGGACTTGCCCTTGAACAAACTTAGGAGACATTAAGGAGAAACATTAAGGAGAGCAAGGAAAAAGGAGTAAATTTGATCCTGGACAAAACATGTCGCAATGCAAGAGATGCAAATTAGTTTATTATTTTGAACATAAAGAAAATACTGTTTGCTTTGTCATGTAGCACACAAATACTTGACAATTTTTTTCTACACCGAAACTTAAAGATGATCTAGGACATACCCTACCCTACATATCTGTCCCTACATTTTAAATTTACCTCCCCCTCCAATGCCAAGGTGCAAAGTCACTCCATTTTTTGGCTTTGCTCTCCTTAATGACTCAGGCCCTCAGGGTCTAAAACTATTTCAATTACATATTCCTGATGCCCATCAATGGTTGCAGGAGCAGGTTTACAATTAGATTGACTGATGAATCTTTTGGATCTAAATACAGGTTTAAGGAGACAGCAATGGAACGTTCTAGGAATTCTGAGAGCAGCTGGAAGCTCAAGTTGAAAAATCACCAGATTGACTTTTTTCAAAGTCCTAAAAGGTTTAATAAACCTAAGTCCTAATATAGAGAAAGGTTGCCGGAGTCTGATGTTTTTAGTTGAGACCCACACTTTCTCTCCAACCTTGAGGTTACAGCCCTCAAAAAGGCAGTGGCTCCCAGTCAATGGCTGGATTGTGAGATATTAGCCAGGGAACCGCCAATATAATCAGACGAAAAGGGGATATCTTGATGGGATCAGTCCTAGAGATTATGGGACCATCTAGCAAAGTATGACCATCTAATTTAGTAGCTAAAATTGATTTTTTTGAGGGTAGATGAGGACAATCCAAGATTAACGACTGTCTTGAAATCCACTTTCTATTACGGCTTGCAGAGGTACAGCTTTTCTCAAAACATGCAAAACAAACATGCAAAATAACAGTCAATTGGAGGGAGCTAAAATAAACTCTAATTTGAGCACATGGACCTAGGAAGCACTTCTCATCACAGCCTAGGCTCTGTAGTTTTCTGACTTCTTTGGACATTTAGTAGCTTAAATGTCCCTTAGTTCCACAATAGAAACATAGGCCCAGGGTACATATTCAAAGTTTTTCTCCCTGGGGCAATGTTAAGAACCCAATTTGCATAGGTTCCTCAAGATTAGATGCAGATTGTTTCACAGAAATGGATACTAGTAAGAGTATTTTTCAGAGCGACGTTCGGGAAAACACTTGTCAATGTTGATAAATAACTGCATGAGAGCATCTGGGACTGGGTATTAAATTAGAGAGTCTTTGATATGACATTTTATTGATAGATCGCTCCATTGCCAGTCTGCTGACCATTTTCTTAACACTGTGCAGTATTCATAAGCTGTATGACAACTTTGATTTAAGGAGTGTAACTCAGACTCAGCAGTTGCAGAACCATCTGGGTCATCACATAGAAGCCCTAAGGTAAAGAAGAATCCATCCACAGAGGTCAAGCTACTTGGTAAGTGAGTAAGCCAAAATTCCAGGTTTGAGGTCTTCTTTGAGAAGCGACATACTTATGCCCACTCACTGGGACTCAAACTCTGAAGTACAGGCCTCATGTTTTTCTGTCTCCAAATAATCTCTCCAGTAAATTAGATTTAATCTCTATATTTCCAGCTTGTCCTGCTTGTTCTTGAAGTGAAAGTCATTGAGGCAGATCCTGAACAACTTGACTTAAAGATTGAATCTTAATGGCTAGGATTGTTTTGGGGTTATGAACTGAGGCTAAATTAATAATTGCAAAACCATCTAGTGGATGTGTTCACCTATAGGAACCACTATTAGAAGAGCGTGATGTGCTCACTCATACTCAGATGATCGCAGGACTTAATCTCTAGTAGTGCAAACTCACTTAAGCAGGTTCTAAGTTTATAAAAGTCAAGACACACTAGCCAGCAGTTGAATGACTAGGAAACTCAGACACGAAAGGAGTGCTGTTGGTTGCAGCTCTAGCTGGATGAATAGGAGCAGCCTTCTCAGTAATGGTGGAAACCCAAATAGCAGGTAACCAATTAGCTAGGCATACTGCAAGCTGCCACTGTGTTCAGCTACAGTAATCTATCATGCTGTGACAGACTCAACTGATGGTAATGTTCAGTAAACTACTCTGGAAGGCAGATGGAAAATCCTAGTCTGGGTCACTGTCCATTTTCAGAAGCAAGTTATAGATCACCAAAAATCCAATAAGTAAAGCAAGGTTCACTAGCATGTGTCAGACATAAAAAAGTCAGTGATTCAAAGCATAGTTTGTTTGGCATGCAGAAAACAAACGTAATTTGTTTTCCAAAGCAAGATTCGATGGCAAGCAGAAGCCAAGGATAATCCCTTTTTCCAAAGCTGAGTTTGTTAATAGGCAGAAGACAAGAGTCACAGAGGTTCACAATAGCTGAGAGTGCTACTACCAAAAATCAGACTAAAACTAGCAGCGTAAAGACAGTGAGTCAGTGGCGCACGCAGGTGGGGGGGGGGGTTTCTGAGTCTCCAGAAACCCCCCCCTGCGCTAACTAAGTGGCCGCTATAGCTGCACTGTCCTATACAGCAGCCGCGGCGCTGTCAAAGAAGCGTCCGCGGCGGTGCTGTAGTGTATACAGCACCGCTGCGGACGCTTCTTAGACAGCGCCGCAGCTGCTGTATAGGACAGCACTGAAGAAACGGAGCATGCGCAGCAGCTCTCGCGGGGATGGTTTTCTTTTTGGGTCCACTCAAATGCCCCTTTTTTTTCCAACCTCCTCTCCATTCACACTCCATCCTGCTCCCTGCACTTGGCTAATGGCAGTTGACTCTCCTCCACCTGATCAACTCATCCCATTCCCGAATCCAAGATTTCTTCCGAGCTACACCCCCCCCCCCCCCACTGGAATGACCTTCCATCCTCCATCCGACTGTCCCCTAATTTGTGCTATTTTAAACAGCCACCCACCTAACCCTCTCTCCTTGCTCGTTCTCATCACTTCCCTCTTCCCGGACCCTTACTTGCTCCTCCTGTGCTTGATCCCCTGACTTCCCTTTGTGCCTGCTGTCTGTTTGCCCTCCCTTTAGGGTGCAAGCTCTTACGAGCAAACCGCTCTCCCTACTGTCTCTATACCATTTCTTATGCTCCAACTTCACTATAATTGCTATGCCTGATGCTTCTAGAGTCTTGGTTCTACTCATTTATTGTTCTATACTGTTTCAACCTGAATAGTCCACTGTTTGTATTGCGTATGGCTTCACGGAAATCTTAAATAAATGATAATATAATGATAATAAAATTCTGAGATACAAAACGTATTAATCCTAAAGAAAAACATTTTTTTTGCTTAAAATGTGATCTTTTTTGTAATGTAACCTTTTTGTGCCATTGTTCCACTCTTCCACCATTCCAGTTTTTCCTTTTCTTCTATCTTTATTTCTAATGTTTCATTCTACCTTTTTCTCAATTTTCTTTCTTTCTGCTCTCTTTGCATTCCTAGTATATCTTTATTTCCCCTTTAAAAAATAGTTTTCTAGTGGACATGGGAGGAACATTGTCCTATTTCTGCTTTGTAATCTAATTTCAGAGAAATAGCTTCACTAATAGTATTTGATGTTTTTGCAGAAATGATCTGTATATTTATTACATAAACATTCAAACATGTAGCTACTGATCAGTACTTTGCTAGTTTTTTTCTTCTCTCATTGTCAATTAGAAAGAGTTTAAGAAAAATAGAAATGTTTCAATCTCGATGCCTCAAACAACATGATCATAATCATACACTTCCATTGCTCACTCACTTCCTCTTCTACAGAATTGGAGAAAAAGGATGGTGCAGAGAGGGTACATCAGTCAGTAGTACAGGGCACACTGTACACATCACAGAGGCTGAGCAGAGCGGACATATTTATCAAAGACTAAGATGGGCAGATAAGTAAGAAACAAATAAGATATATAGGTAAAACATCATACAGTAAATTAATAGAGTGAAGAAATATGCAGGTACAATAGGTACAAGCACAAGTGCACTTACTCAGGTATACAGAATCAGGTATATAGTGTATGGTGGAATCACAAAGGAAGCACATAAAGTCAGTATAAGAAGAATACACAGAGCATAGTACATAGGGGAAAGCAGTGCATAGTGTAAAGGGGAAGCTCACCGTGGGACTGAGGAAACTGCTCATGAGAATTGAATCATATATACTGTACACTTTACAAGTAGTACATAGATTAGAGAACAAAACCAATCAACCGGGATCCGCTGGAGCATACAGTAGAGAGACAATATGCAACTCTGGAGAAAAATCAGCATTTCCTTGATGATTCTTTGGATGTCTGGTAATACTCTATGTCTGTCTGTCTATAACTGATGTATTTGGGGTCCCTAACAATAAAGCAGTGTAATGGTTTATGTGCTTGATGGTCCCTATCAGGGATATATATATATATATCAGGGATATAATGCCATTATGGACATTAGAAGAAAAGGACCAGGGCATTCAGGTGATTACTAGGAGGGGAGGAGTAATTTTGTGATATAAGGATAATATAGTCTGATGCTGCATCGGTTTTATACCAGAAGAGACACAGGGTAATAAATGATGAATGATATCATAAATGAACATCAGCACAGACAGAGATGAAATACAGTTGTTGCAGTGGCTGGTAATGTTGCTAGGCACAGAAGCTTAAAACGTTTAATTTAAGTGACATTTCCACACACTCTGCAGTCCCAAACTCATGTCCATTACCTCACATGGCAAACATGTATGTTATGTGTTTTTGCCCATTAACACTTGTGTTTTATTCATTTTATTGGTTTGTTTTTGTTCTTACAATTTTGACAGTGTTACTATTATAACTCTTCTGCTTCTGCTTGTTTCTTGTTTATGTTTGAGTAATGCTTTACTTACTGCTTTACTTTACTGCTTTGCAAAGAGCTGTGTGTAAATAAAAAATTGTGAATGAATCTTAAAAATAAGTAGAATATAATTTTCCTAAGAAGTGATGTTAAAACTCCCATTTCACCCTTCTCTAGACAAAACTTCTAAACAGCTCCTACTATGTGTGAGGCATATCATCATCACCAATTATTTATATAGCGCCACTAATTCCGCAGCGCTGTACAGAGAACTCACTCACATCAGTCCCTGCCTCATTGGAGCTTACAGCCTAAATTCCCTAACACACACACAGACTAGGGCAGTGGGCAGTTTGGGATCCACTGGACTAGGGTCAATTTTGTTAGCAGCTAATTAACCTACCAGTATGTTTTTGGAGTGTGGGAGGAAACTGGAGCACTCGGAGGAAACCCACGCAAACATGGGGAGAACATATAAATCCTCACAGATAAGGCCATGGTCAGGAATTGAACTCATGACCCCAGTGCTGTAAGGCAGGAGTGCTAACCGCTGAGCTACCTATCTACCTATCCATCGATATATATATATATATATATATATATATGGATACAAGTTAACCCGTGCATGATACTCATGCATTCTAGTCAAATCAAGCTACTTAAGGTGTTAAAAAGGTTCTTGTCATGCATTTGGGCCTAGCCCAGGCCTCCTCAGGGGAAGAGCGTTACTTTCCGACGCAAGCGCCATTTTTTTAACGTGGTTTTGTCCACATGTCACCACCTCATCATTTTTCTCCATCACCTCATCCTTTATCTTCATCGCCACATCCTTCATCAAGCTAATTAAGGTGTTAAAAACTCCCCACTGTCAACCACCAACCCCTCCCAACTGTCACTTCTCCTTCAGGAAATATATAGGTCAGTGTATAACTCTGCCCAGCAGGTGGCGCTGCAGCTTGGTTGTTTTTTTTTCACACACGCCACTAGGCATTTATATAGTAGATAGCTATATATGTACTAAAAGGCTAACTACACAGGCAGTTTCCTGAGCAAATACAGTGAAATAGGAATACTGGTCCTGTCGCTGGTGTCACCAGCTTACCTGCTTTTAGCGAGTCACCCCAGCTACCTGGTATCAAATCCAATTAATGGTTCGGTTTTTGTCTCTCACTAGCCGTCCAGTAGCCAAAAAACACAAAGCCATGATCTGTCCAGCTTGGAACCTTAACTCTCAGATTTAACCCAGCAGTAGATTGTTGATTTCCCCTCTAGACTGCCTTTTATCCACCTTCTGTTCTCCCCTGCCCCTCCCCTTTTGGGAAGGTAGGCTATATAACTAGAGGCACAGCATCCAGGACAAAATAGTTGGGGCACCAAAGAATTCTAAGGAATCTAAGCAAGTTGCCCTGTTGGAAAGTGGTACAGAGTGAACTTTGCCTTTGTTACATGAGCTCTGTCACCTTGTTTCACTATACATACCATTCTGTCACCAAAGAACAAGATCACCTTACAAAAAGTATAGCTATGGGGAACAGTGATATATTAAGGAGACCCAACCCACACTCACAAAGCTCAACTACATGACAAACATACATTATGCAGTGAGCCAGGCACCTTCTTACCTTGAAATGCAGTGCCTCCTTAACCTCCCCAAATTTACCCTTCCCAACTTACCCTCATTATACTCCCCACCTTTACCAGACTGTCCCACTGCCCTTTCAACTCCAAATACCTTCTGCTGCCCAAATGCATCCTGTTTCCCAATGCCCTCTTTTGCCGTACCGCCCTCGCTGCACCTCCACCCTCTGCTCTTCCACTGTCCTCTGCTTTTTCCATACTGTTGCTCACCACAGCAAGGATAATCAAAAGTCAGATCAAGGCAAAATAAACCTCAAATGTTGGCCAAAGGGGTTTGCATGGTTGGTTTGGCTTTGGTAAGTTGGATGCTTGCATTAATACACATGTGTTTTACAAAAAAATTTCCTTCTGTTCTTGACCATTTACTTTAAGTATTACTTTTGAAAGGGACAAATGGCACTTACATGAAAAGTATGACCCAAATAGAGAATCAGAAGGACTAGCCTCTTCCACCCATGGAACCACACTTCAGAAGGCGATGTTATGAAACTCAGAGCAATTATATTGTGTACAATATTGGATGCATACATAGGAGCGTTGACAGACCGGTCAAGGCAACTGAATCTGGCCCTTAAAAGTCTGCTTGATGACAAATCTGGTGGATGTATGAGCTGAATTGTATGCAACTTCAAGCTCTTTGTGTGAATTTAAAATGGGAGTTAGGAGCCAAGACGGAAAGGGTACGTTGTCTCGTATGAAGAGTAACAAGAAAAAAATATATATATTAGCAATTAGTAACATAACATATAACCAGTTAAGGAATTTTTAACTTGATAGGTGCATTTGCAATGGTACAATATTTGACAACTGATTCTACAAGTGCACCACCCACCCCTTCCCACTGCATTCCCTCCCCAATGTCATAGGCTGTAATAAGTTTCCTTTACGTTCTGTATGGTTCATTTCTGGGAATGCGCAGAGTAATTGTGTGAATTATACACCCAAATTTGTCAGATATGCTCCTTAATGAATCAGGCTCGTTATTACTAGAGATGTCCACCGTGTTTTCATTTTGGATGTGGTTTTTGTTCTAAAACACGTTCGTCTTTCAGCTTTGTTACCAGTTTTGATAAAAAATCTTGAAAGGTTTTCGTTTTGGATATGGATTTCATTGAAAATTGTGAAAAATAGGTAAAATAATGTCATTTTGGATTTTTATTTATAGCATTAGTTATTGTGACAGGATGGACCGCCTATGTCACCCTGTCTATTGTTTCTGGGGACCGACTGGGCTTACTTTGCCACCATTCCCTTTCTTTATCCCAAATACATCCCTCCTGTCGCAATAGGAGGAGTCAGCTGCCACCACTACCTACACCGGCACCTTGAACCGCTTCCTTCTGGATAACTCTCGCTGCTAGGGTACACCCTGGCCTATCACACAGGCCAGAGCTGCAGGTAGTGGGCAAAACATTGGTTCTGGAATGTTGGGTCCATGTCAGAACAACTGGAGAACGGATTAGATTTGGGTCTAATCTACAGGTCACAAGAATTTACAGCTGGGTAAGTAGTCATCAAAGTAGGTTCTTGAAGTAAAGTGAATTTTTATTACCTCAAGTGTCCTAATAATGACAGTTACAGTCACTAGTTGAAGATACTAGGGACATCCAGCAAGGTACAGATGTTATGATACATTTTAGGATAAACCAGTGCTGTTTTATACAGTTTTGGACACAGCCTTGCAGGGGGTAAGCCAGCCCCCTGAACTCTTTGGTGGCCCTAAGAAGTCTGAGTTATTTTTAGTATCAGGATGCAATATGTTTCCCCAAACATGGATTTAAATGCAATTTATACTTATCAGAATTTACACTTATCTGCTATATCCCAAAACCTTCTGTGTGCATTATTCGGTCAGAATCTTTTACCTTTATCCAGGCAGGATACAAGTAACGACTAATTTTTGTGTATTCAAGTATTGGTCACTCACATTGAATCATAATTATCATCATTTATTTATATAGCGCCACTAATTCCGCAGCGCTGTACAGAGAACTCATTCACATCAGTCTCTGCCCCATTGGAGCTTACAGTCTAAATTCCCTAACATACACACAGAGAGAGAGAGAGAGAGAGACTAGGGTCAATTTTGATAGCAGCCAATTAACCTACCAGTATGTTTTTGGAGTGTGGAAGGAAACTGGAGCATCCGGAGGAAACCCACGCAAGCACGGGGAGAACATTCAAACTCCACACAGATAAGGCCATGGTCGGGAATTGAACTCATTACCCCAGCGCTGTAAGGCAGAAGTGCTAACCACTTAGCTACTTAATCAGGACTTCCTCTCGAAATTACACAACAGACTCCTCAAACAAATGCTCATTGCATCAGACATATACCTCAGAATTGAATGCAATTCCTACACAGAAAAATAACACAATATAATAAAATAAGTACTTTTCTAATACACAGTATCAAGCAACAGTACATTTGCAATGTTATAAATTGGCACACTTCTAATAATTTAAATATATATTACAATAAGTTATTTATAAGTGATCCAGCCACAGTTTTCATTTCCAGTTATTTCCAGTCTATTTTCTTATGATCCCTTTACAACTGTCCCAATTTCCACCAATTTTGGCCAAAAGTCTGCAGCAAACTGTCTTGATGAAAGATTTTATAACTTTGCCATTATTGAATTTGCTTTTTCTGATTCCATTAAAAAAAAATTAAACTGCAAATTGTTGTTTTCTCCATTTCATTGCACCCCATACTTTACAATGTTACGTCTCCCTATTAACTGTCAAAAATCTTTGAGACCTAAGCATGCAAGCAGGGCCCTCTTACCTCTCTGTCTATATATATTGCCCAGTATTGTTTTATAACTGTTTGCTCCCAATTGTAAAGCGCTACAGAATCTGCCTTTGCTAGATAGATAAATGTTGTTGATGATGAAGATAAGGAAGATCTGTGCTGTAATGCTGCCCTTACGAATCAAACCAGGGGACTCGTGTATATATTCATAGGGAGGGCTGAAGAATCAGTTCGCTGAGCGAAGCTTTGGCCAACCCCGGTTACAGTGGACTGCCCAGGATTTGCAGCGGAGTTGGTGCCCAAGACCCATGTAAATAAATATGGATTGTCTATTGTGAAGATACCAGGTTTTCTGGCCAATTTCTACCCACTTCCCAGGGGTGCCTTACTAAGCCAGTGAAGTCTACCCAGTACCTTCTAACATTCCTATAGTCACTTAGACAATTGCAGTTAGAAAAGTACAACCGTACATTTATTGTAATAAAAACAACACTATAATATTATATACAAACAGTAAATAAATTCCAGGCAGGTTTACCACATCATTTGTCCATTACCCCACTAGCTTAAGGAATTACAGTCACGTGGCTGTCCTGACTTGAAGACCCATGGATCTGCAGAAGTAGTCCACTGGTAGAGAATGGCAACTCAAAACCAGCCACTCAGCAGCTTCCAGCCGGCAATCCCCAGAATGAACAACCCACTCCCCTGGAGTGGCTCCTTATATCCAGGGTTACATTTTCATAGTGCTTTCCTATCCCTGTGAAAACTCCTGGCTCTCTCCTTCTTAAACATTGGTGGGTGCTGGATCAGGGGGCTGTAGGGGGGAAGTGGAGATGAGCTGTGCTTTCACAGATGTTCCAATCCTGGGTTGCAGACAAAATGTCTGGACTAGTTCTGTGGAGGACAATGGATAGTAGTTGGTCTTCCCCACCTCCAGATATAGGATAGCAGACAGCCCTTTACCTGTGTCCTGGGACTTGATCCTTACCCATAACCCACCTGGCTTCACTTTAAGAACAATGAATAACAGCTTCATTGCAATATCAACAATATACATATTTACAATGAGCTACAATGACCCCTTATCCACATGTAATTAGACACTGCATTTGTATCCTGGTGAGCTGGGGAACATAAACAGGACTATAAAAAGTACATGTTGTAAAATTAAGCATTTTAGGAGAAACAAGGGACAGGCTGGTTAAGGGGATATCAAGCTCATTTTGTCACATATATAAATAATATTTATATGCTCTATTAGTGAAGTATAAGAAATATGTAAAACAGACAGTTCAATTTGGCCAATAGTTGCCTTCACGCACAAATAAGTATGTATAATATATTGATGTAGACTTAGTTGCTCAAAACATGTCTTGACAATGCAATTGAAAGTCCACATTCAGAGACATGTGTACAAAATTTGGCCCTGGCATAGAATACATGTAGAGATGGCGTTATGATGGTTGGCGATTTACGCTATGTGATGGAGTTAGAGAACTGTATAGACTGATTTATTATTTTGGGAATTGAATGGTAGATAGCAAATGCAACAATGGCAAATTTACAGAATCCTTCACTATGACAGCTCGCTGCAGACTTTGGCCTAAATTGGTGGTCCTCAAGAAGGGTTGTAGTCACTCTGATGCCAGATTTAGCTCTGGCCAATCGTACAGGATTATATTATGGGACAAGTGGTGTAATGGCAATTTGACCATCCACTGTTATCTGACATTCCTCTCTCTGCCAACACTTTTGTTTAATGAAAAACTGTGACCTTTTGCTAAAATTACATTTGTGTCTTGTGTTTATGTATTTATAGAATTACAGTAATAGTAAATCTGAACATGTGAAGAAGGTTTGGGTGCAATGAATGGGAGATATCGACACTATGCAATTTAATTATTTTTTTAATTGAATTAGAGAAAGCAAATGTACCGACGGCAAAGTTACAAAATCCTTCATTAAGACAGCTCACTGCAGACTTTGGTCAAAATTGGTGAAAACTGTGACAGTTATGAAGGGATCATATGAAAATAGACTGGAAATTAATGCTAATTTGTATAAATAATAATCTATCCTCACAATTTTTAATTAAATCCAGATCCAAAACTAAAAACCCACATGGTTTTTTGGCATTCACAAAACCACAGCACAAACACGTTTTAGAACCAAAACCAAAACATGGGGGTCAGCACACATCTGTAATATATGTGTATAAATAAATTATATATATATATATATATATATATATATATATATATATATATATATATATATATATATATATTACAGACGTGTGCTGTAATATACATATATATGTATATATCTATATCTACATATATATATATATATATATATATATATATATATATATATATATATATATCTATACCTATATCTATCTATCTATATATATATATATATATATATATTACAGTATATATTCAAACCATTGTTTCACTCCAATGTTAAGTGCTGTAACTTATGTTAAATATTAAACATTAAAATATCAATTTTTATACTCACAGCAAACAGTTTTTTTCTCAACAATCCTTCTCTTATTATAAAATGTGCTATATCATCTCTGTAGTTACTGATCACAACTGGATAAGTATTGTGGTGTGGGATGTCATATTAAACATAAAGTATATTCTTATAATATTGCCAAAATTCATCCGTAATTCACATGTGTCAGATTTGCTTGTAGGTCCTAATCATGCCCTAATCAGCCATGTAAAATTGACAATATTGTTGTGGTTTATAATGTAATGTAAATAAACATGATTATTCTATGAGCCTATCTTTCTGACTTACTTTTTTAGCTTGTATGTTTTCCACAGATCATAGTTTCCTTTGTTATATTATATAGAATTATTGAATCTTTTTGTTTTCAATACAGATCCTGACATGAACACGACAGGTTCGGAGGTCTTATGCCCTCGAAAACCCACAAGTACGTATCATTTTTCATATTGAGCAAAATGGGACAAACTCTCTGTGATATCTCAATCCCAAGGAAGTAATAGTCTACCTGGTGATTGTATCATTTCCATTACATCATTACTGTGCTAATGTGTAGATAGTATATGTAATTTTAATTATATGGTGACATACAATGGAAGGACAATCATTTTCCTGTGAATCAGGGTCTGTGTATATCCTAGGTGACACATGCAAGACGCCCTTTTATCTGTGACCATGACAAAGTAAAAACTAGACATGGAGGACAATATAAAAAATAGTTTGTATGTGTCATATTTACTGGTATGAAGTACGTATTATTAATGGTTGGTGATATCATTATTGTCTTACTATAGGCCTCTTTCTCTTACCACTGCAGATCATGGGCCCACCTGTCCCCATTTCCAAGATGTATAAATTAAATAAATTGCAATAATTCAAACAATGGTTAAATAGTAATAACAATGAAATAGGACATCTAAATAGTCATCACAAGGATTCATGTTTATAGTGCTTAAGTAATACATTGTCATTGATGTGTAAGGTGGGCAGATTGTTCCCTTGTTGTTCTGCAGTAATAATAGTAAAATAAAAACTGTATCAAGTTTCAAAAGTGCAGTGAAGAACGTTTTGTGAGACAAGACATTTGTCATGTGGGGTGTTGTTAAAACAAGTTCTTTTTTAAAGACAAAACACAATTTACTTAGTAAGCGCATTAATTGTTCAAAATTATGTTTATAAGAGGAACAAAACTTGAAGAAATCATTATAGCAAAATGCAATCAAACCACAAACAATCTTTTTCTATGTTTTTATTGTTGCGTTGAATCCATGATAATGCCAAACATACTTAGTTTTTACATGTTACATATTAGAAAAATATAAAAATAGGGAAAAAATGAATCATTAAATAATGCACTGATTTACATTCTAATGTAAGTGGCATCTTTGTATTACTATAGAATCATCAGTCACAGACATCACTGGGCTTTGTGTCACACAGAATTTCCAGCATCATTACCGCAGGGTTAATGTCTGTTTACTGTCAGCCTGTCCCAGCCAGTAATATCTACTGTGCAGTAATATATTTGCATTTTGTATGTGGGATACGGTTACACAATAAACCACATTGAAGATTGTTAGTTCAAACTGGTTTATTAAATAACAATGTTTGTTTCGCAAATCCTAACAGTATGTACAATACCAGTACAGCAATAAAGTGGTGTCCCCGAATGGAATTTTCTAATGGTCGTTTACAGAGCTGGGAAATTACACAAATATACAGTGTATAGAAAAAAAGTTACATCAGCACTTTCCAATTGGGAAATTCCCCCAATGTAAAATACCATATGCAAAATAGTGGTCCAAGATGGGAAGATGCCTGGTAACTGTAAAACATCACTCTTCTGGTCCTGATTATTATTATTATTATTATTATTATTATTATTTATTTATTTTTTTACTGTATTGCCTATATCACTTTTAGACAACCACCTTAGTAAATTACAACTTTGACTTAATTTCATATATCTCATTTATATATTTAGATGTTTTTATTACATTGGCATTTCTACACATAAATATGTACTTTTTCCACATAGAATGGAAAAAGTGCACTCAATTTAATGGTTTTAGGGATGAAACATTCCAAAAAAAACTTGATTTAATTTGACTCATATATTGTTAGTTATATAGCCATATGGTTATATAACTTACAAGTTATATTAAATCAAGGTTTTTTGGAATGTTTCATCCCTAAAACCGTTAAATTGAGTGTATGAGTTATTAGTTACCATAACATCACTGGTTCCATATGGTAATACATATATCAGACCCTGGTCATTGCTAACATAACCTATATCATATAAACTGACTAACTATCAGAATTTAGTCTTTAGATATAACTAATCTTGGTATTAAACCAACAACTCCCATAAGCGGCTATATATAAATTATATAAGACGGACATTATAGACAATAGCGCGGATAAGCAGTTATCTGCTATTTTAACCAATCACCTTTAACCTTTCTTAGGTTTATTATTTACATTTATTATTTTTCTTCTCACTTTAACTTTTAATATTTTGCTAATGAGATATAACCTTAAGGGCAGATTACAATTAGAGATGTGCACTGGCCACTTTTGGTGTCTCGTGTTTTGTGTTTTGGATTCGGATTTGCTTGAGGTTTTGGGTTCAGATTTGTTTCGCAAAACACCTGACGAAAGGTTTTGGTTCAGATTTAAGGTTTTGGATTCGGATTTATTTTGAAAAAAACATAAAAAGTGTTAAAATCAAGTTTTTTGGTTTATTTTCACTCCTATGCTATTATTAACCTCAATAACATTCAATAACAATCATTTCCACTAATTCCCAGTCTATTCTGAACACCTCACACCTCACAATATTGTTTTTAGTCCAAAACGTTTCACCGAGGTAGCTTTCTGGACTGTATAGTGCAGTGGTCCCGGTACACAATTTGGTACCGGGGCCACTATACCTCCTCCAACTTTCAAGTGTAGTGTTTATAATTTATAAAAACTACAGTAGTTCTAGCACGTCAATACCTCTTGTTTTAGACGACCATGGTACAAAGCATTCATCATTGAGATCCCATCAAGTATGTGAAAGACAGACAGGGTCGAAGTGTTATTTGTTGACTTTGTTAACCAAAAAACTGTCCCTGTTGCAAATATTCGTGCAATGAAGAGTGACTTTTTCATTTAAAGGCTCAAGCTTTCAAGTGTAGTGTTTATAACTTATAAACACTACAGTAGTTCTAGCACGTCAATACCTCTTGTTTTTGATTATGACAGGGCATTTTACTTTTGGTTTAATTTGTTGAATTTTTTTTAATTTTGTTTTACTTTGTGCTCATGGCAAACGACTGTTAAATGGTCACATAATGCCAAAAAAAGAGTTGCAAGATGGAATTGTCCTTGGGCCCTCCCACCCACCCTTATGTTGTTGAAATAGGACATGCACACTTTAACAAACCAATCATTTCAGCGACAGGGCCTACCAAACAACTGTGGCTGAAATGATTGGTTTGTTTGGGCCCCCACACCAAAAAAGCTATTCATCTCTCCCTGTACAAACTAAACAGGCTCTACTGAGGCAAGATGTCGTCCTCATCCTCAACCTCTGATTCCTCTCCCCCTACAGTGTGTCTTCCTCCTCCTCACACATTATCAATTCGTCCCCGCTGGACTCCACAACCACAGGTCCCTCTGTACTATCTTGAGGGCAGTGCTGTACTTGATTGAGGAATTTATAATTATTATTTATGAACATCATTTTTTCAACGTTCTGAGGAAGCAACCTCCTTCGCCGCTCACTGACCAGGTTCCCCGCTGCACTAAAAACTCTTTCCGAGTACACACTGGAGGGGGGACAACTCAGGTAAAATAGTGCCAGTTTGTACAGGGGCTTCCAAACTGCCTTTTTTTCCTGCCAGTAACAATATGGACTGTCTGACATGTCTATTTGGATGGTGTCAGCAAAATAATCCTCCACCATTTTTTCTATTGTGACAGCATCCAATGCAGCAACAGTAGACATGTCCGCAATGGTTGGCAGGTCCTTCGGTCCGGACCAGATGTTATCAGCATCCCCGCCAGCGGCTCTTTTAGGAAAACTGAGCTTTTTCCTCGCAGCCACAGATGTGGAAGAAAATGAGGGTGGAGCTGTTGGCATGTCACGGTCCTCTTCAGAGGACAATCTCCTGACCAGCAGGTCTTTGCACCGCTGCAGACTTGTGTCCACCGGAAACCGAGACAAAACATACGCTTTAAACCGAGGATCGAGAATGGTGGTCAGAATGTATTCCTCTGACTTTAAAAGAGTGACCACCCTCGGATCCTGGCAAAGCGTACGAAGGGCTTCATCCACAAGAGCTACATGCTTGGTGGAATCGCAGTGGTTTACCAGCTCCTCCCTCACTTTCTCCAGCTGCTTCTGCAACAGACTGATCAGGGGAATCACCTGACTCAAGCTGGCAGTGTCGGAACTGACTTCTCGTGTTTCAAGTTGAAACGGTTGGAGAACCTTGCACAACACGGAAATCAGTCTCCACTGCGCTTGACTCTGGCGCATCCCCACTCCTTTGCCTATGTCGTAGGTAGCGGTGTAGGCCTGAATGGCCTTTTGCTGCTCCTCCATCCTCTGCAGCATATAGAGGGTGGAGTTCCAGCACGTCACAACCTCTTGTTTGATGTGATGGCAGGGCAGGTTCAGGCTTTTTTGATGTGCCTCGAGCCTGCGGTAGGCACTGGCAGAATGCCGAAAGTGTCCAGCAATTTTGCGGGCCACCGCAAGCATCTCCTGCACACCCCTGTCACTCTTGAGGTAATGCTGCACCACCAAATTAACGGTGTGGGCAAAACATGGGATGTGCTGGAAATTGCCCACAAGCAATGCCCGCACAATGTTACTGGCGTTGTCTGACACCACAAATCCCCAGGACAGTCTAAGTGGGGTAAACCACTGCAAAATAATTTCCTTCATTTTCTCTAATAGGTTGTCAGCGTTGTGCCTCTTATTAAAGCCTGTAATACACAATGTTGCCTGCCTTGGCACGAGCAGACGTTGTGTAGATGCTGCTACTAATGCAGCTGCTGCTGTTGCTGCAGAAGGGGATGCATCTACCCAGTGGACTGTCACAGTCATATAGTCCTTCGTTTGGCCAGAACCACTTGTCTACATGTTCGTGGTTAAGTGGACAGTGGGTACAACCGCATTTTTAAGAGCACTGAGGACACTTGCTCGTACTTCTCTGTACATCTTTGATATCGCCTACCTAGTGAAGTGGAATCTCGACGGGATTTGGTACCGGGGACACAATACCTCTATCAACCCTCTAAATCCCACTCCACTGATGGCGGTCACCGGGCGCACGTCTAACACCAACATAGCAGTTACAGCCGCAGTTATACGCTTTGCAATAGGGTGACTACTATCGTATTTTGTGGTCATGGCAAATGACTGTTGGACGGTCAATTGTTTTGTGAAAGACGTAGCGGTCTTACGACTTTTCCTCTGGGAAGATGACCGACTAACAGCAGCAACAGCAGCAGTGGCAGTAGTAGGCGTACCGCTGCAGGATTCCTCGGATGAATCCCGTATAGAGAGGACTCAGTCTGGCTAGTGACATGGCCTGCAGTACTAAATCTGATGGAGATCGTGGAGGAAGTTGACGAGGAGGGTGTTGGTGGTGTGTATCCAACAGGACCAAGGGATTTAGGTGTCCCTGTACTGATGACGGTCCTAGGCCCAGTTCCTGAACTAACCACTGAACTATGAAGGTTATTCAGGTGTCGTATAAGGGAGGATGTCCCTAGGTAGCCAAGATCCTTACCCCTGCTTATTTGAGCTTTACATAAGCTACATATGGCTATACATTGGTTGTCCAGATTTGGATAAAAATAACTCCAGACCGAAGAGGTGCATTTTTTGGTCTTCTGACCAGGCATGACGATGGGCTTTTTCATCCCATGGACATCAGCTGTTTCCCCCCCTGGTGCCTCATTTACAATAACCACATCACCATCCTCATCATCAAGTTCCTCCACAGCGCCAGCTACATCAATAGCCTCCTCCCGGTGTACAACATTCACACCTTGATTATCCAAATCTGGATCTACACTGTGGGTGATCCTTCCAACATATGCAGAGGGTGTGCTGCAAATGCTGGATGGAGTCACCTCTTCCCGTACAGTGATGGGAAGGTCAGGCTTCGCAACCACCAACACCCTTGGACTTGCCTTTGGGATTTGTGATGTCATCTGTTTAGAAGGCAGAGTTCTTTGCTGTTTTGTTGTTGTTGCTGACAGCATAACTCTCTTAAATTTTTTGGAGGGGGGGGGGGAGTAGGGCTTAGATCCTTGGGTGAAGTTGAACCACTAGTCATGAACACGGGCCAGGGCCTAAGCCGTTCCTTGCCACTACGTGTCGTAAATGGCATATTGCCAACTTTACATTTCTCCTCAGCTGATTTTAAGTTTCTCTTTTTGCTACTTTTTGAGAACTTGGGCTTTTTGGATTTTACATGGCCTGTACTAGGAGACGACGTTGATGGCATTTCATCGTCTATGTCATGACTAGTGGCAGCAGCTTCAGCATTAGGAGGAAGTGGGTCTTGATCTTTCCCTACTTTATCCTCCAAATTTTTGTTTTCCATTATAGGTAGCACAAGAGAGCGTACCCTTAAGCCACACACACTCGGCAATTATATGCGGCACAGGAGAGTACTACTGGACTTATACTGCTGAATCAGTGAACTTTGTAATATTGCAGTACCAATGTACTTATACTGCAGAATCAGTGAACTTTGTAATATAGCAGTACCACTGGACTTATACTGTTGAATCAGTGAACTTTGTAATATAGCAGTACCACTGGACTTATACTGTTGAATCAGTGAACTTTGTAATATTGCAGTACCAATGGACTTATACTGCAGGATTGTTTTTGGATATTTTTTTTTTATTTCTTTTTTTTTATAATTATTTTTTTTTTTATAACTTTTTTTTAAATTTTTTATAACTTGGGAATAATGGGGAAATAACAATGCCCTTAGAAGGACAGAGCACAGAACACAGCACCACTGGACTGAACAGGACACAGCACAGGACCCAGCAGCACCACTGAACTCAGAAGGACAGAGCACAGAACACAGCACAGAACTTAACAGCACAGCATAGCACAGCACAGCACGAGATATAGCAGGACAGAGGACCACCTAACACAACCTCCCTCTACCCTGATCAATGCCCGAGTGAAGATGGCGGCGGCTAGCGGGGAATTTATAGAATACGAGTACCGCGAGATCCGACAGCGGGATTATGACTCAGAGCCTCGGTTTCAGTTTTGCAATTGGCGGGAATACCCGGATCTGTCTCGGATCCGGCTCGGATCGGCAACGTTCGGGTGGGCTCAGATTTCAGATATTCGAGCCCGCTCATCTCTAATTACAATGATACAATAAAGTTTCCCCTTTTCTTTTAAATAAGATAAATAAAGTTATAACTTTTATATTATCCATGAGAGTCCTGAGAGTGCCTCACATCACAGGTTCGTTCTTCTTTCTCCTTCTCTCTACATATTATAAATCCTGTGTGAGTGCACCAATTTTGGTGGCAATGAAAAAGTATTTATAATTATATACAATCACTGCTACACAAAATGTGTCACTAACATTATAGGACTTACCCAGTGCGATTCACATTTGTCCAGTAAACATTGCTCTACATGAGGCGCTCTGTCCACAATAGACCCAACATACTATCTAAGCCAATCATCTGTCATCACTTTCATATTACAGAATTTTATCACAACACAGCTCTAGGACAGGGCAAAAATTAAAATAAAATGAGAATGTAAATAAAAGAATAGCTAGGTATATTAATACAATAGTATTAAATAGTAATGAAATACTGCAATGATTTTATTTCTTTGCCATAAAATTGGCATTAAATTATTACTTATATACTAAGGAATAAAGTTCAAACTACTGTGAAATATAAGTTTGTGGAATTACTGAATTACTTTTTTTGACAGTAGAAGTGAATTATGCCATATATTGTTAATATAGCTAGCGGTGAATGGCAAGGACGACGCCAGGGCCTGACTGGGACTAAAAATCAGTCCTGGCATTTCAAGCATACAGGCCTATCTCTGTTGATGAGCAGGTAAAAAACTGTGTGCCGCTGTGCAGCAGCGGCGCTGCCAATGGCGTGGCCACATTATGTTGGGGGCGTGGTCAACATGGGGCATTGATACATACATTATAATAAAACATTACATTTATCAGGCCCTACCTATCATGCCACTCCCTCCATCCCAGAAACACATTACAACACTCCCAGTCCACTGTACTTATCTATGCTTCTGATACTGTTGACATCCATCAGAGTGGAAACTACTTGTAGATTGAGCAGGGAAGCTCTGAGTCTAACAAGATTAATAAATCTCATGAGACTTAGAGCTCCTCGACTTGCTCTGCAGGCTGTGTCCTATCCAGGGACTGGGAGTAGCTATCGGCTCCCTCCTGCTAAGCAGAGCTGGATTTAGGCTCAAGGGGCCCTAGGCACTTAAGACAAGGGGGCTCCTATGATGTAATATGGTTATTAGACACATTTTCAACAAATACACAGGCAATACTGTGAGCACTACTGTTAGGTGCACACAGTTCTGCCTTCACAAGCAGTACATTGTGAAGTAGGACATACCTCCCAACTGTTCTTGCAGGCAGACCAAATCCTGACTAAGCGGGACAGTCACCCACCAAATTCAGGACAGTTGGCAGACTGTCCTGCTCTCTCTTACCTGTCTTGTCATTGTCACCACTTGTGGCTGCTGGTGTCTTTAGATCAGTTGCTGCTTGTCTGGATCCTGGAATGTTGGGGGCCCTATTTGGAAAAAAAAAATGGGTACATGAGATTTCGAAAACTCCAACCAGCACCGGTGTTAACTAAATATAGCCCCCAAGTTTTAAAATTAGGCCTCACTCCAGCCCCAACATTAAAATAATAGTATTCACATTTGATAACTACATCTATTTCCCTCCAACTAGCCCTGACATTAAATATATACATTTAATAAATAGACCTATTTCCCTACAATCAGCCCCAACATTAAATTAATAGTATTCCCATTTAATAAATTTATTTCCCTCCCTCCAAACAACCCCAGCAAGAAATTAAATAGCATTTATGTTTAATAAAAATAACCATTTCCCACAACCATCCCAGGCATTAAAAAATTCATAATCGCATTTAATAAATAGACCTAATTTTCCCCAAACAGCCCCACATTCACTTAATAGCACACATTGTAGTCATATACTGTCCCCCACACACATTATAGTCATATACTGTCCCCCACACACATTATAGTCATATACTGTCCCCCACACACATTGGCCATTTTTATTTTCCCCCTCCTACAGCCATTGCTCCCCTGCAGACATTTTCACTCACCCCCCTTCCCCCTGCAGACATTCTCACTCAACCCCCCTTCCTCCTGCAGACATTTTCAGCCCCTCTCCCCCCTGCAGACATTTTCAGCCCCCCCCCCTTGCAAACATTTTCAGCCCCTCCCTCTCTGCACACATTGTCCCATACTGGGCTACCTTGGGCTGGTCTCTGACCCACCTGCAAATTTTTCCCTTTAAAATAGGCTGCTGAGTCGATATTTGCCCCACGGGCTGAAGTTTGCCAGACCTCCCCTGGGGCCAGGGGCGGATCTAGAAAATTGCTATACCCGGGGCGATTTAGGGGGGGCGATATAGGCCCCGCCCGCTTTCCGACACCAAAGTCTGCCGGCGGCTGCACACTATGTGCAGGTCCGCTCGGCAGTGACAGTGTGCTGCCCGGCTGCAATGATTGTGTTTAAAACACAATCAGAGCAGCCGGGCAGCACACTCTCCCTACCTGTCACTGCCGAGCGGACCTGCATATACTGTGCAGCCGTCGGCAGCAAGTCCCTGCTAAGAGGGGGGGGGGGGGGGGCGAGCGTCCCGATCGCCCCTCCCTGGATCCGCCACTGCCTGGGGCTGGGGGGGGGCAAAAGTGTAAATATTGGTCTGATCATATTTTGGTTACAAGAGGAAATTCTAGGTGCCGTGATTTGCTTTTGGCTTAAGTTGAAGACATCACTTTGGATATGGAGAGTTGCTGCCATTTAAGTACATGTAGGGCCTGATTCATCAAGGCAGGTATCTGACGATTTTTATTTTTATTTTACTGTTTCATCATTAATGCCTATATTATTAACAGGTGATAGTGATTCAATATTTTTTTTTTCTGTGCGTTCATTTGCGAATTTATAACCCATATAGGTATCCTGCAGTGTCTTGTGTAGTAGAGCACAGCAGACCTACACCGGAATTCGTCAGCGCACGTATCTTCAGGTCCGAAAAGCCAAAATATCTGCGCTATAAACCAAACGCAGGTTGCGCTCAGTATGCGTGCCTTGGTGATTCAGGCCCGTATTGTTTCTGCATGAGACTGGTGGGGCTGTCACATGAATATATACACATGCATGATGTTATTCAATGTCCCAATATATTACTTTGTCATCCTACAGATGGAACAGTATGTGGTGGTAATGTGTTGTGCCGGCTACCTGAAGACTGTAGTGATATAACAAACTGTAACTGTATGGATGGATACAGTAAAACTCCTGATGCAAATACATTCAGATGTAATGGTGAGTAAATATGTGTAGTAACAGGTGTAATGGTTATAGTGATAGCCAGTTATATGAAAAAATTACTGGTAAATACATACAGTAACATTTCAATGAATAAAAAGCAACCAATGTAGTTAATTTAAAACTTTTTGGAGGTAATAAAGGGAAAAAAGGACCATTTCAATTGGTAAAACCAGAAGGGACTGATAAATAATTATGGAATACAAGGTATGTAGCAAAATGTGTAAAAAAGAAATCAGATTAACAAAGATTGAAGATAAAAGACTGTTTGCCAGTAAGTAAATAAACATCAAGATAAATACCACTGATAATATTAGGCTGATAAATGATAAAGTAGGAAAACTAATTGCAGAAGATAAGATAAACACTGTATCTGACTGTCACTATTGTGGTCAGGGGGGATGTTTCTCTGAGAGGCTAAATGTACAACTGTCACACTGGAGGTTTGGTCTGACTTCCTCTGGATGAAGGTTACACTGAATGTACCTTTGTCTTTTTTAAACCTTACAAATCATGTAAATATGTCATTATAAATCGATATACTTATCTCAATCTTGCAGTGTGCTTATTACTGTGCTACACTATTCACACTCACATATTTAATATGTTTCTCCCCTTTGATTTTACAGATAAAAATGAGTGTCAAGATTTTACTCACAATTGTGGCCGTAACACAAAATGTAGAAACTTTCCTGGAGGATTTTATTGTCTGTGTAACTCAGGTTATCGCAAGGGAAACAAAGCACACCTCTGTCCTGTCGATGATAGTAGTGAGAATGAGTGTACAGGTGAGTGAGCAACGGTAAAAACATGCAGACCCATAGATTGTAAGCTTGTGGGCAGGGCCCTCTTCCCTCTCGGTCTGTATGTATTACCCAGTATTGTTTTATTACTGCTTGTGCCCAATTGTAAAGCGCTACGGAATCTGCTGGCGCTATATAAATAAATAAATGATGATGACGATGATGACATGCTCTCGTTACATGTTATGTTACAAATGTTATCAATGAATATATATATATATTATATATATAAACAAAAACAGACATAGGTCCTCTGCACTCACCATGTACAGACTGGGGTGCAAGAGGATGTTGCCCACATTGTATAGACAAGAAAACAGGGATACTCTGCACTCTCCAAACACATAATTAATGCTATATCAAGTACTGTTCTATATTAAAAACAGGGAATGTTAATTCCACATATTGCAATATATGTTTAAGCTGACCAAATCACGCCAAAGTCTTATATATATATATATATAATTTATCACTGTTTTTATGCAATGTAATCAGTATACAGTGGCACTGTTTTGTCAGTTAATTTTGCAGAGAGGTGCCAATAATAAACTGGAAGAAATGCAGAGTCACAGTGTGAAGGGGCATCCAGCTCCTTTGACAAGCCGAATCTTCCACAACTATGACATTGTGGTCGGTGTTGTCAGCCACAAAGGAGTTCTATGCTATTGGAGCTGCAGAGCGCATGCGCCAATCGAGTGGACAGCGCATGCGCAATAATATACACGCAGGCTGGCCAGGTGTGATGACAACATCACATCTGGTCGACACACATGGAAACGCTGGGAGTACCTGTGAGGGTTAACTGGCTCTGCATATGGCTGTGGATAGTAATGGAGTTTGTGAGACATATAGAGATGATGATAGAGATCTTTGTAGAACATATTGTAGTATTTAGAACTGTGGTATATTTGTGGACTAATATAGGAGTATACAGTTGTACATGTGGGTTAGTAATACTGATGTTGTGTGTTTGTACCTGGAGCATATAGTCAATGGTATTTGAGATAGAGCACAAGGTTTATATTGAGAATTGTAACATCTGTGTAATGGAGTATGATAGAGGTTGTAGTATTTAAGAATGGGAGTTGTATTAGGAATAGAAATAGAGTCTGTGGGATACCTATGGTAATAATAGAGCCTACATATAGGGGTGTTATGGAGACTGTACATTTGTACTAACAGTGGTGTTTTGTAATGCTCTTTATAATGCAGTATGATAGGAGCTGTAGTACATAATAATAGGAATTATATACTGGCAGCGGTGATGTCAGTATGTCACGTACTAGAAAATGGTCTAGAGTGTCTGTGTTTGTGATAGTTGGAGATCTTGTGCAGTCGTTGCTGCCTAAATGGAATGTTCAGATGTTCCAGTCCTGTAGGTCAGAGAATGTTGGGGGGTTTCCAAGGAGCAGTGGTTGTGATAGGAATGGGTGGTTGTGAATATCACTACCTGTGTGGAAAGGAAGAGGGGTGTGGGGTGTTGACTTACCTATTCAAGTGCTTTCCTTGGATGTTCTTTGGTGTAGAGGGAACACCAGACCACTTGGAAACACCTCTCTTTTACTTCCATAGGCAAATCGAGGGGGGTTTCCTAGTGCCCGGAAACCCCCCTCCGAGCCTGGGGCACTGTATAATTGAGGTGGCTGGACCCTGCCTCCGCTTCACACGGCTCTGCTTGAAAAGGGAGAGCTGCGTGCACCTAACAGTAGTGCATGCAGCATTGCCCATGTATATTATAGGGATAGGAAGAGTTGGAGAGCTGCCAAGCACTGTCTAATATTATAGCCATGCCCCCATGCGTGCTGGTGGTGTGGTGTGGAAACCCCCTTCTACAAATCCTGCATTTGCCCCTGACTTCCTACACCTCAGAAAATGCTACTGATATCTTATACCAACAAGATATAACAGCACTCTGCACGTTCTACCTATCAACAATCTATAACTGGAAACCAGAATTACAAGAATTGGAATGTAAACTGTGTTCCAAGCATCATGAGTACCATCTGAAAAGCTCTAAAATGAATATACGCATAGAGCCACAAAAAGAAAAAATCGAAATAACCCACTGCTCTTATAAAGCACCCTTTCTCTCACCCACACACACCATATATGCACTTGAACACTCCAACACACCCACTCAACAGCGCTACAAATCACACAGCACTATCAATATTAAAGGGCATTATAAACACAGAGCTTAAAAACATCCACATTATCTATACACTATAAACATTCATAGTGCTATAAACATAAATAGCAATAGACAGGGCTATAGACTTCCATAACTTCCTGTACCTACAAGGTTATAAATTTACTGTGTGTTTTGCTTGTGCTTCTTTTGGATTAAAGAACACTGGAGGACGAGTAGAACTATGTGTGATCTTCATTCAGCCATTACAGAACTACGTCATCATATTAAAACCACACCATATTTCCATCTCTGGTCTTTGGATCATCAGTAAAGACTCTTATTAAAGGCTTATTTAACTAGCAAGCGAATGTCAACAAATACCATGCACATATGAATTCTGCAATAACATATTAACATTACATCCTCCCATCTTTAAAATAAGTCCTATATACTTCAGTGCTAAGACATGGGTAGGTACCGGGTAGGCCAACTGAGCGGTGCAGAAGGTTACGTTAAACCCGGTATCCTCACAGTATATGACAGTTCAAACACTGTAAAAGATAAAACTGTATTGCACAATGTATGCAACTATGTCTAAACATTTGAAAGAATGCAAGATGAGAATTCATTGGTTGCATTTTGTATATGTCTCACAGTGAACATTTTAATACAACGGGCAGACAATTTAAAGCATTCTCACATACTAACGTATGCCATGCTTTGTTCCTACTGAGACGCTCATGTGAAAAGTTTCACCTGTTTTCAGTGAGCAATCAGCAATGTCTTTTCCTGTGCTTTCTGTTTAAAGAAGTCTAAATGACACAATGGCGCCCACCTGCAAAGATTTTATCATTATCGTTATTTGATGAGTTGAGGGGTGTCAGTTGTGTAGTTGGACGGACAATCATGTAAAAAATGTATATGTGTATACCGTGCCTAGTCATCACTATCATCCGTCACTCACACCCGACGGTGCTTTTGTCTGAAAAGGAGCGTACTTCTGCTTACGCCCTAGTTTCAATCGCCCATATCTTCTTGGGAACGTCTTTACTGTACTACGTTCAACCAGCCCTTCCCTCCCACGTTCTGCCTCTCAAGCTATAGACTCTCGTGTCTATTGCGCTTGGAGATGAATTGCATAAACTTGAGTTTTCTGATGTATAGTTTGGTATGCAAAATATGGTCCGTATCAGCATTTGAAACCCTTAATTAATCAGGCCTTAAATAACCCATAAACAATTACCATAAAGAAAAATAATTCTAAGCATCCATGCTAGCTATAACATTGCACTAAATACCCACCACTTAAGAACTATATAACAAGTCACAAAAGAGGTATAAACCACTGCAAAATAGATTAAACTGTAAGAGTGTAAAACCAACACCGGAGTAATCAAGAACATAGAATTCCGTACAAGCACAGTACTTTTTCAAAACCCTGCAAAACCTACCCCAAAAAGTAGTAATAAGACAATCATGTGTCTGACCTCCGACACACCACCAACATGCAAACTCATCTTGCACGTTAGGTCTATTCTCCTTCTCTCCGTGGAATCCACAGCCCAGACTGTTGAAACTCCCCTCTACACCAAACAACATCCAATGCAAGCACTTTGTGTAGGTAAGCCAAGACCACACACCCTCTTCCTTTCCACACAGCTTTTGATATTCATAATCATTCACACCTTTACATTCAATGTGCCAAGAAAACCCCTAACATACTATTCCAGCAGCACCCCAGAGACCTTTACTGTGGTTTGACAAATTGTAGTGGATAGCCAAATTTTAATTTAAACTGCACTTTATGAAACAAACACTGTTAGGCTGACGGTCTGTTCACCTTTATCAGCCGCCTTTCCCATAGAGCTTTATACGCTCAGCGGTACTCAGATGCCCCCAGGACCTAGTATAAGTTTGTAACACAGAACTGTAGCGGCAGGCCAGTAGACTGAGTAGATGGCAGTGGAGGGTCAGACGTAAGCCGAGGTCAGAGGTCACTAGCAAAGCAGAATGGTCAGATAACACGCCAAAGGTCAGGGTCACAGGCAACACAGCGGGGTCCAAGGTACAGGCCAAAGGATCAGGGTCACAGGCAAGCAGGCAGAGTCCAAGATTCAAGCAGGGGTCACAACAGCAGGTCTAAAAGCAAATGGACAAAGTATCCACAGGGCAAACAGAATCAGGACACAAGCAGGTCAGCAACAGGATAATCCACGCTATAACCGGCAGGGAGGCTAAGCCCTCCCTGCCTAATATACTGATACTAGCCAATCAGGGCTTAGCCTGTAATTATCAACAGGCACCAGGTAATTAAACAAGTACCTTGATTAATCAGCCCACAGGCTGTGAAGGTTAGCGCATGCGCCCGGCTGCACTGATTGCCGGGACGCGATAGGTTAATCTCGGCGTTCGGCCGTTGCCCTGGCAATGGTCGTGCCGAATACCTGGGAGTGACGTCCCGGTCGTCACGGAGACGACCAGGATGCTGGGTGGGGAGAGCAGGGAGTCGCGGCATTGCCTGTGGCGGCCGCGGCTCCTAACAAACGCTAGAAGTATTATGTAGCATATTACAATAATATTACACACAATGGCACAAACAAAAGGGATATACAAACAATAATTAGAGAGCGTATTTTACTAGTGACCAGGTATTATATAGGAATTTCTTCCAATAGGACATCTGGATTGTCATGTCCTACTGCCCTCCCTACAGTTCAGCCCAAGAGTCACCCCACTTTAGATGGGCACATGGGCAAAGACCTGTGGAAGGTACCACTTGTACTTTTCAAGAGTCAGTGCTCAATCCTGGCACCATGGTACAAGTCCAGTGGGGGCTTTAAATCACAGCCAGACTTGACTGAGTTGGGACTTTAAAACTCTTCCAAGTTCCCAAGCTCTGGTCTCCTAGAAGAGGGTAGGTGAATGCCGCGGCTCATGTGTCATTGCAGGAGTTAGGCCAGCAGGGAAGAATGCTAATTTGTGCCATGAGGCATGCTTAAATATGTTTGCATATTATGATTTAAAAACTGTCAGTAAGAGGCCTATTGTCCAGATAGCCCTGAGATTGTTGTGGAATACTGTTCCTGGAACTGACAGCTGTCATTACAGATGGTGGGGTGTTGGCGCTCTGAATTGCTGGGAATTCTGGCCAGAGTTAAGTGACTGCTATAGCTCAACTTGGTGGACACGTCATTCTGAGGTTAAAATCAGGAGGAGCCAACCACTTAATCTCATCAACTGGGATTAAGATCTTTGTGTGAGGGTTTGTTTACTACTATTGCTCAGCATTTTCAGGCAAAGACTTTGAGGAGCTAGATGGGGATTTGTGATGGATTAGGCTAGAACCTTGCCACTCACCAAAAAATAAGTTTCACCAATCCCGATTTTGTGGCAGGACAGCTTCGTGACATTTCACTTCCAGGACGGTGGGAACATGAGCGGTCTTTAAGTGGATGATGGCACAGGCAATAAAGGAGAGGTCATGGCTTTAGCTGGACTGTATGGAACTCAAATTTGTAGGATCATGATTAGTAGAAGTTCTACCTGATACCCATCTGCATAGGTCCATACCCTTGTATATGTCTGCTAAAAGTGGGTTGATATTTGTAGTGTATCACTACCAAGCCTGGTACAAGGAAAACCAGCCATCGGTGTTATCATTGTTTCCCTCTGTGTTGCATTGTAATTAATAGCGTATGTGAACTGTTAAGCATAGCACTATAGCCACTTTGGAGTTTATAGCGTTCCAATAAATTACATTTATTTTATAATTCTTATACTCATATTCAAATTCTTGAGATCTGCTTGCACTTGAATACAGGAGTATGGGCGTGCAAGTTACATGTGATTATATAAAATACAAGTTGCATTCCCATTGTATTTGAAGATAAATCAGGCCTTGTATTTACAGTACAAATTAAGAACATCTTGTTTTATGTATTTATTGTAAAAAAATATATATTTTTTTTAACAATTCATGTTTTTAGTAATGATTATACTGTGCAGAGTTGTTCATTTATTTTATAATAGAAATATTTTTGTATGCATTCTGATGTGAACTTACATTGTACATATGCATATACTGCAGTCTGTTGTGTCTGTTAACATAAGGCAAGTAACATTTAGGAAGGGCGTACATATACCCAGATTCAGATGGAAACGTATATCTTGAGATCCACTTGGAATTGAATACAGTTGGAACAATGCTTAAGTGCTGGTTTTTAAAATGCAACTTGCGTGTAAGCTTGCATCTGAACATGATCAGGCCCACATATATATCTTAGATATAAAAAAAATCAGACCTCAACCTCTATATGAGCCCTTTTGTGTTTAAATGGATTTGTATCATAGAAAAAAAAATATTTTTTTTTGTTGCCCAAAGGTTGATTTTGAGCATTTGGAATAACTTTTGTGTGACAAAATCAATTTGTTATGCAGAGCCATTTATTTCATGATGTATTAAGCAATAATGATTGACACATGTCACTTGTGCTTTGTTGTTTGTCTTGTTAATAATTTGTTTTCTTTCTTTATCAGCTTCCACAGATAGAGATGAGTGCAAAGAATCCCTTGGTATCTGTGGTCCTAACACAGACTGTACAAATACAGATGGTTCATATATATGTACCTGTCAGAATGGGTTTACAAATATATCCAATAAATGTGAAGGTGAGTGTCATATTATATTATTATTTTCATCATTGTCTTTACCACAGTGTGTCTCATGAGTCTATGGAATTATATGTAGTCAGTCTTCCCTGACAAAGAAATAACTAATGTATGAAGGAATAGAGAAAAGGAAAAAAGAAAAACATATTTGCAAAATAGCACAAAATGTTCCAATAAATGGGAATTATTAGAAAATAGTGTTTTTTTGTTTATTAGATGTAGGAGTTTAGCCCAGGAAAAAGGATGTTAGAAGCTGGAGCCACATTCAACTTAGAGGTGGGGACAAAGTCCTGATAGTTTTTTTGAGTGGGTTTAATGAAGCCTCTTCCCAACCACACACCTTCCCCTGCACCACTGATAGAATTGTAAGGTAAAAAGCAGGGTCCAGGCTTATTACTCCTGATAGAGGTTGGGCTGGATCTCCCTCTACCAGCATGGGTGTGTGTGACAGTATGGGCTGGACCAGAAACGTCAGCCAAATATCACCTAGAATGTGTGGAATGCTTTATTTGTATTTTAAGTTGGACACAAGCTCATGAGTACCTTAAATATAGCCAGGTGGTTTGCATGTATTTCAGTGGATTACAGCATGGATCATCATCACCATTTATTTATATAGCGCCACTGATTCCGCAGCGCTGTACAGAGAACTCGCTCACATCAGTCCCTGCCCCATTGGAGCTTACAGTCTAAATTCCCTAACATACACACACACAGACAGAGACAGACTAGGATCAATTTTTGTTAGCAGCCAATTAACCTACCAGTATGTTTTTGGAGTGTGGGAGGAAACCGGAGCACCCAGAGGAAACCCACGCAAACACAGAAAGAACATACAAACTCCACACAGATAAGTCCATGGTTTGGAATTGAACTCATGACCTCAGTGATGTGAGGCAGAAGTGCTAACCACTACGCCACCGTGCTGCCCATGTACTTCCATTTCCTGGCAATTTAAAACCTCTTTTGTATCACAAAATCATGGAAGAGGTTACTACATGGATGTTCTATTCATCAACAAAGATTAGGACAATCAGAAGCTATTGTTCTTCCTGGAAATTTGCCTTACTGCTAGGCTCCAACACAGAAAGCGGGACACCACGAGGGGATGCCTTCTCTCCCCCACCATCTCCATTACTCTCTGATTTGCTGGCCAATAGGATCCTAAGTGACCTTGGAATAACCCTGCAGTGTGGGACTTTCTCTCATGGGAAGTTTGAACTGTTTAAAATGGCCCTGCAGGGGTACATCAGGGTTTTCTGGATTCCAGTAATACTGGTGTTAGTGTGTTGTCTCTTACAAGCACGATCGTGGTTCGTGCCTGAACTTCTGCAACTAATATGCATCTTCTGTGAACAAGCTTGCTGGATGGAAATCCTGCTCCATCAGGATCTGTCCACCTGTTGTGCATACTGGAGTACGGTGACTGGGGTCAAAGTCCCTACCACTTTGGTTGAGAGTTTTTGGCTGAGCGGCTGGGATGCACAAAAACTGAGGAGCACAGCAGAATTTTGGCCAGAATTTGTCATTGCTATCTATGGGACTCAAAAACATCACTGGAGAATAGCAAAGACGGTTTGGCCAGAAAGAAGGATGTCGGAAAGATCTGGCAGACCCAAAGGCTTTGTTGCTCCAGCAACAACATCAGGAACACTGGACTTCGGTAACAGTTTGCCTGGTTAACTTACTCATAGACTTTAATAGCAGCTAAGATATTATGAGGCCTCATAGCGAACTGTTAAAACTACAGCTTGGCTGGATGCCACGGTGCTCCCAGGGTACTGATGTACCCTACTTGCGGTTATTCCGACAACTGCCACAGGACCACTAGCAAAACTACAGCTTGGCCAGGGAACGTCTTTATACAGCTTGGCTCGGTTAAAGAATAGACTGTATTGTATATAGAGGTTGGGGGTTGTTTGAAGTGTGGTTATCACTTGGGTATAAATTTCATGTGTTCACAATATATATATACTATTGATTACAATTATTTCTGTCACCTGTAATAAAGATACAGTTGTATAATCTCTTCTTTTCATCAGCATTTACTAGAGAGGAACAAATTTCAGGAATAATACATAAAAATAGAAATGGTACAAAACCATTAATTAAAATTTGGTTGACAAATGAAGGCAAATGAAGGCAACTGAATAAAATCAAGATAAATAAAGCTCCAGATGGCAAATACCCAAGGGTTCTTATGGAGCTAAACTCAGAAATAGCTTGACCGCTTTTCTTAACTTTTATAGATTCAGTTTCATCTGGTACAGTACCAAGGGATTGGCAAATAGCAGGTGTGGTGCCATTATTTAAAAAGGGAAGGAGATCACAACCAGGGAATTATAGACCTGTAAGCCTGACATCATTAGTGGGGGAACTACTGGAAGGTATATTAAGGGATATTATTCAGGATTACTTGATGCACAATAAGATTATTAGTGGGAATCGGCATGGATTTGTGAGCCGTAGGTCATGTCAATCTAATCTAATTAGTTTCTATGAGGAAGTTAGTGGAAACTTAGACCATGGTATTACAGTACATGTGATCTACTTAGATTTTGCAAAGGCCTTTGAAACAGTGTCACGCAAGAGGTTGGTTTACAAAATAAGGGAACTTGGTCTAGGAAACAACATTTTTACTTGGGTTGAAAAACTGGTTGGAGAATAAAAACAGAGAATTGGCATAAATAGAACATTTTCCAATTGGTCATAGGTTTTAAGTGGTGTACTTCAAGGTTCCCTGCTGAGTCCACTCCTTTTTAATATATTTATGAATGACCTTGGTAATGGTTTAGAGAGTAAAGTTTCTGTTTTGCAGATGACACTAAACTTTACAAGGTAATAAAATCAGAGCAAGATGTAGTTTCTCTACAGAGGGGCTTGAATAAACTGGAGGATTGGGTGGCAAAATGGAAGATGAAATTTAACATAGATAAATGTAAGGTTATGCATTTAGAGATCAAAAACAAGCACACAATCTATAAATTACATGAGATCAATTTAGGGTACTGTATTTGGGAGTGCTTGTAGACAGTAGACTTAGCAATAGTGCTCAATGTCAAGCAGCAGCTCAAGGGCCAATAAAGTATTGGCATGCATAAAAAAGGGGTATATATAGATGCAAGG